>NC_034600.1:32796927-32834335 GCF_900095145.1 Mus pahari | reverse complement strand
AAAAAAAAAAAAAAGAGTTAGAGCATGAGTTCATCTGCCAAAAAACAGCCCACTGTTTTGAAAACAGGATGCCTGAGCTCTGCCCCTCCAAAAAATATTCATTTTTACTTAAGAAAAAAAAGTCATTTAAACAAAAAAAAAAAAAAAAAAAAAAAGCCATAGTTTGCTTATGCATGCATTTGTTGATGGCTATTTTGGCTCTTGCTCACTTTGGTTATTACAAGGAAAATCACGGGCATTGCTGTACAGGTCTTGGCAAATACTTCTGTTTCCCTCTATCTTGAGGAAACGCCTAGGTGAGGAATGTGTAAATCATACAGGCTGTGTTTGACTTGTGCAGAGAGTGACTAAGTGGATGAGTCCCTTTGCTTCCCCTATGTGCCATATGAGAGTATCAATTCTTCCATGTGCCCTTAATGGACAGTGTAGCCATTCTTTGTATTTTGTGCAATATTTATAAGCATATTTCATTCCTCATTGTGGTTTTAATTAATATTTCCTTAGTAAGTAGTGATACTGAACATTGCTTTATGTACATATTTGCCCTTTGTACAGTTCCCTTGGTAAAATGTGTTTTAACTTCTATGTGTTATTTAACTGGCTTGTTTTACCACTTTTGAGCTTTGAGACTTCATAAATATTCTACCTATAGTGTTATAAATATCTACCAATAGCTTTTCCAGATGTTTCTGTATCATTTGTTTAAACAGACTAAGTTGTTTCAATTAAATTACTTGTGTTCTTTTCTACCACGTCATTTTGCCACAAACCTAAAGCTTATTACACGGCACTGTATTCGGTTCAGGTGGCTTATTTGCCAACCATTGTGGGAGTGAGTGGTGTGATATTATACTAAGCATGTAAGCAGAAATTTCTAGGCATGCAACAACTCTGTGAATCTGTTGTTCATCATTGTTCCTTAGACTATTGTGCCTTTGTATTTATGTGGATTTTAAAATCGCCATGTGATGTCTATCTTACCCTATTTGGGCTTCCCTACTCCAAAGGAAAATCTCAAATATTAATTCATAAATCACTTGATTAGAACTGATATCACAGCAATGTCAATTGTTCTGGTCCAGAAACACGAACTACCTCTACAATTAATTATGTCGTGTCACAGTTTTCTCTGTGTGTTTTCAGTTTTTGAAACTGTTGTAAACAGATTTTCTATTTCTGATACATATTAATACATAAAAATATATTTGTAACTGACCTATATTCTCAATCCTACTAAAATTACTTAGTTCTTGAAGGTGTGTGTGTGTGGTGTGTGTGTGTGTGTGTGTGTGTGTGTGTGTGTGTGTGTTCCACCAGACTACCTACTTATGACAATCAAGATTTCTAAGAATGGATAGACCTTGAGTTCTTCCTTTTGATTAGCTGCCCTTTCTCTCTCTCTCTCTCTCTCTCTCTCTCTCTCTCTCTCTCTCTCTCGTTATGTTATACTAAATTGGCCACAAATATAATATTCAACCAAAGTGGAGATGTGTTGTTTAAAAGCAAGTAGCTAGATGTTGTGGCTCACATTTACAACTGAGTTTTCAACCTACTGACACAGCAAGCATGGGGCCAAACTGGTCTACATGATGAGTTTGACATTACCCTAGGTTACAGAGTAAGACCCTGTGATGATTAGTGTTAACTGATAACTTGACAGAATCTAGAATCATCTGGCAGATGGTCCTCCAAAAAGTCTGTAAAGGGATACTTGATTATGTTCATTGATATGGAAAGATGCATCTTAGTTGTGGGCATTTTCATTCCCTGGGCAGGAGATACTGGGCTACATAAAACAGAGGAAGTAAGAGGAACACTAGAATGCATCTGGTCACCTTTCTTTTCTTATGACTGAAAATATAATGGGGATGCCTTCTCTTCCCTGATGAATGGTAACTTTGAACTGTGGGCCAAAATAAATCCTCTCCCTCTTAAATAGCTTTGTCAGAATATTTTATCACAACTGGGAAATAAATTAAAATTGTCCCTGTATTTAAAAACAAAATGAATATCAGAACAAGCATGTTTGTCATAATTTTTAATTTTTAATTAGTGTTTAAGAGTTTCTTATTTGTTTTGATCGTATTCACCCTTCCTGCAACCTTTCCTGGAAGTGCCCCCACTTCCTTACCCATGCAACTTTGTGTCCTTTCTTCCCCATCAAGGCCAATTAGTGATGCTCAGATACTCTTGGATGTGTCATCTACCACTGGGACGCGTTCATTCTATCAAGGGCTACACTCAGAGAAAACTGGCTCTCCCTCTCCTAGCAGCTAGCTATTGCCAATATCTCCTCAGCTAGGAGAGAGATTTCAGGCTTAATTCCCATCTCCATCCTGCGATTGGTCTGGCTTGGGCTTGCACAAGCCGTGTGTGTGCTGTCGTAACCACTGTCAGTTCATATGCGCAAGCTGCCTTGCTACGTCCTGAACACATTGTTTTCTTGTAGTCATTTACCACTTCTGGCTCTTACAGTCTATACTCCATCTCTTCTGCTATGATCTCTATGCTTTGGGATCCATTTGGAGCTAAGCATTCAGAAGTTTTTTTTATTCTCTGCATCTTGGCTAGTTGGGAGTCTCTGAGTTAATTATCATCTACTACAAAGGGAAGCTTCTCAATTGATGTAGTTTTTATAGTAACAGAATCTTCAAAAGTAAGGGGAGGATTTAGTTTAAAATACAAGTTCAAAGGACTCTGAGTTTTAAATTATTTTTATCTACTAATTATTTTTATTAGGATTCAAATATAGATCCCATATCAATATTCAATAAGAATTACATGGGGCACTAGAGCTGATTTTCATCTTATTTATGTTTTCCTTGGTACACTTTCTAAGGAAGATTTTTATTAAAGCTTTAACATGCCAGTCTTTTAAGTCATCAAAAATCCAAACGGTTTAGTCTTCTTCTTAAAAGACTTTATTGGTGGATATCAGTATTACGTGGCCACCTCTGGAAAACTCCCAGCTTCTGTGTCTTAGAGCTGGCTATACACGTCAATGGTTGCAGAAGCAGAAAAAGATACACTTCCCAGGGAGAAAGCAAGACAGAGCAAGGAGAGAGCTTGACAGCTCAAATGACAAACGCTACAGAAATGTTGGGGACTTTGATGTCACATGGCATATAGGCTTTGGGGGTATTTGCAAACTGTGTGGGGTTTTTTTTTTTTCACATGTTCTACCTGTCAAATATATATTCAGCTTCACATATCACATGTCTTGTTAGCATCTTGATCCAAGGTACATGTCTTAGAGTGTAACCATAGTTACCTTAAGACAGTCTGGAGTGCCTCTTTAGCAGCACCAACATTTCCAGCCAGTTCTAGATGGCCTTGGTCTGAGCCTTCTCTACCTTTCTGTCTACCAGCAGGCTTTTCTCCAATGCTAATTTTGAAGCCTTTGTGTGAGCCCTTCTGAACTTTCCACCTTACTTTCCTGCCTCAATTATATCTGACTATCAAATGCCACTAAAACAAATGGCAGACAGAGTACGGGGAGGGAAGACACTGGAGCTTAGTAGCATCCAGTTCCTGAGTCCTTTGCATTAGACATTGGCATGAACTTTAATGAGAAGTGTATTTCTAAAGATATTGAGTAAACTTGCTTTGGCATTTTTAAAAGATACACACACACACACACACACACACACACACACACACACTGGCTTTTCATGAAGATACAAGTGAAAATAACGTAAAATCAATGAAAAATGGAATTCATAATACTGGCTTTGTAGTGAATTGAAAAACTATTAGGGGATATTTAGAACGTGATCCAAGAGGCCTTTATGGTTCAGTATGCGGCTTATAGGACTTCCCAAAACCTATCTGAAAAAAAAGGCTTAATGGTGTTGGCTCTGACTGAGCACAGCAAGACAGAGATATGCCTGAAGAGGCATTCCTATGACTGCCCAAACCAGGGCAGATGGCATGAAGCATGCCTAGCCCAAATGATCACTGTCCCCAGGAAAGGTGGCAACTCTCCAGGGACTGTCCCCAAGAGGAATCAGACACTGTGAGCCAGAGTGTTCAAGTTACAGATATTGTGAAGAGGCTGAGTGAAAACAACCTGTCGTGAATCTCCTCTGATTATCACTGAGACAGAACAAGAACTCGAGTCATTTCAGGACTGGCCAACTACTCTCCCACAAAGCTATATCCTTGCCTATAACTCTCTCTGATATCTGCCACCATCTAGCTGCCTTGTCAAATTTTAAAGTAAAGAGACAATGTGGCTTGACCTACCTCCCCTGAATAGTTAAAACTCTTCTCTCTAAGGTATCCATAGGACAGATGAGTGCATCTAAAGCACACTCGAAGATAATAAATTCCTGAGGAAGGAGTACAGTCAAGACCAAGCAAATCCCCCCCACCTCAGGGAGCCCAGCATGCCCTGCATCTCTTGCATGCATTCTCTGGCACCTCATACTTATGCTGGTGACTGTGTTCTTAGAGCTGATTATAGCATGAGAACACACCTCCATTTTAGAGGATCAGTCAGTGCTTGGGTTAATATTCTCTGATCTGGTCCTAGTTTTTAAGTCCAACAGCCACATCTATAGACATGGAGGCATCCCTCTGGGCCATTGAATCTGAGAAATTGGTACTTGTGAACCATTTTTCCTCATGTCATTACTGTGTCCCATTATAATTCCTATGTTGAAATTATCACCCTCTTGGTTACAGTATTAGGAAATGGGGTCCATGGGAGGTTATGAGGTCACAGAGGCAAAGGGTGACGGGTCACTCATAGGAAAGGAATTAGTGCCTTTAAAGATGCCCTGGAAAGAGAGGCCCCTTGGTCTTGCAAACTTTATATGACCCAGCACAAGGCAAGGCCTGGGCCAAGTAGTGGGAGTGGGTGGGTAGGGGAGCAGAGGTGGAGGGAGGGGTATAGGAAACTTTCGGGATAGCATTTGAAATGTAAATAAAGAAAATAATAAAAAAAAAAAAAAAAAAGAAAAAAAAAAAAAAAAAAAAAAAAAAAAAAAGAAAGAAAGAAAGAAAAATAACCTTCTACCTGCTAAGAAAGTGAAAAAAAAATAATAATAAAGATGACCTGGAGTTACTTCACCCACTCTCACTGCAGGAGAGCACCGTGAGAAGACACTGTCTTGTCTCATCTCAATAATGTTGACCTTACCAAACAACAATTGGATGGAGGACTTCCAAGCCTTCAGAAATGTGAGAGACAATTTGTGTTGTTTATACTCTGCCAGGCTCAATGCTGTTTGTAGTCATGCACTTTGTACCGTGTATCAGAAGTTCATCCTTCTTAAGATTGCAGTGTTTCATCATGTGTTGTCCATTTTATGTATTCAAGTACCAAAAGATATCTGCATTTCTCCAGCTTTCTACTACTTTGAGTAATGCTTCCAAAAAGATTGAAATATCCTTTTGAGTCTCTGCTTTAAATATCTATCTATCTGTCTATCTATATCCATATCTATATATATTTAAAATATTTATTAATTATATATTATTTATGTTCAATGTTAATTATAATAAATATACTCATATAAATATAGGACACAATGAAAATAAATATAATAAATAAATTTTAATAAAGTATTTAAATATAATTATATATTGTATGTATTTATACATGTTATATTTATATAGTAACTATACATGTTGCATTTCTTCTGGTCATGCATATTGGCTCCATTTCTCATCTTTTCCCCATAATATGCTATCTACAATTTTTAAAAAATATTTTAAAACTTTTGTATGTATGAGGGTTCCCTGCATATATATATATATATATATGTCTGTGTGCTACATGGAGGTCTGGTGGCCGAAGAATCTGGAAGCGGGCTTCAGCTAGTCATCAGCAATGGTGAAACTCAAAGTTGTAGTCAATCAAAGCTAGACTCTAACTCACACAGACAAAGTCATTCTGCTTTGCTCTTTCTTCCTTGGTGAAAGTTTCAAAACTTTCAGCAAAAGACAGACAACCTCAATCCTAGTGGCCATTGTAGACACACTGAGGTCACCTGACCCTCGCCCACCTGCAAGTGACATTAATTGCTGTGTTAATGTGACAACTCCTTTCTCATGTATCTATCTTCACTATTGTGGCTGAGAAATTATGAGTACTTACCTTCATTTCCCCCCCGAAGAGAACAAAATCCAGCGCTAACCTATTTTCCAAGCACCCTGGAAGTCAGACTGTCCCCTAAAGCACTAGGGAACTGATGGATCCACACCAATGTTCATCAAGACTCTGTTTCCTAATTTCACTGTAGGAAGAAATTGACTGATAGATTAGAAATTTTGTCCTTTTGTGGCTAGACCTCATACGTTTCTACAAGGCTCAATATCCTAAGTTTCATTTTCTGCAGGTCAGTCAGTCTGGGAATAATGCTTGCCAAAACCCCAGTGGGGGCAGAAGATAGGGTACAAAGAAAAGAGACACTTCAGCTTCATTCCCAAGAACAATATAGCCAATTTTGAGTAGTATAAAATGAATTCAAAATGGAAACGCATGATCACTCTTCACATGTGCAAATATTCAAGTTCATTTGGGCCAATAACATCATGAAAAAAAGTCATGTAAACTGTACCACGGAATAGTACAGTCAACTATAGTGAGCATAAGATGGTGTTTACACTTCTAAGAAATTACAGTTTTGCTATTATAATTGGAGTTTGTCCTCAGACAATTCTGCAATTCCATTTCTCTTGTGAAATGAAGCATTCCATCAAGATGAATTATTTTATTACTTGGCAAGGCCAAGAACCACTTCTTCTCCTTATAAGTAAATCCCATTTAAATTTAAATCCAAGTCACTTTCTACATCTCCTTCAAAGTCTCTGAGCCTAAGAATGAAATCCTAGTCTTTCAAGTGGCACAATCTGAAATCTCTAGAGATTTTTCTGAGATACGTTGCTTGCTTAAAGTATGCATCTCAAAGCATGTGAGTCCGAGTTCAATATAAGAAATGGATTTGAATACAATTCGTTTATAAATCAATATTAGCAGAACAAAAAGCGATGATACCAAATCTTTCTGATCTACACAACTTGAGGTCAACAGTCTGTTAGACAAGTACCTGGAACACTCTTGGTTCATTTATAATATTGATGAGTCTTTATTGGGTATTCCTACCTTCTGAGCACTCTATGTACTGGATGCTTGGATTTAAATATCTTCTTGGGGAATATTCATTCCAGCGAGTTCTTAAAACAGAAAATACTGATTATCTTAAGAAGTTCCAAAGAAAGCAAGGTAAGAACACAGTGTTCTCAATTAGAGTTTTCAAGCCACGGGTTATTTATTTAATCTGAAGCCAACTACTTTGAACAGATTTCATATGCATAACACAGCCCGAGAATGACTTGTGCAATTAGATCTCGGTGCAGAAAAAGCTCGTGTAGTCATGACTCCCAGGCTGGGGCACACTGAGGTCTCAAGCATTTATGCATCAGGATCAGAAGGAGGTGAGAAAATACTCTATGCTAGCATCTGTCACTGTTACATTTTATTCTGAAACAGGTCTCAAAAAAAATTAAATGCAGGTCAACAAATGGAACACATAGCACACGCACACGCACACACACATGCACATGCACACTCACACTGCTCAGGGACCATCTTAGAGGAGAGGCTGGAATGAGTGTTAATTTTGGGGAAGACCAAAGTAAACAGCACCTTCTTCTGGATATGACAGAAGCACTGTACTCATACACACGTGACAATTGTGGTTGTTTGTACAGAATCTGCACAAGATCAAGCCAGCCAGCATTGATTGTAGCACGAAAAGAAAAGGCTGCTAAACCCCAGAGAGAAAGGTGGTTGTTACACAGTGAGAAGGAGCTTGCAATATAAAACACAGTCTAATACTGTGTAATAAAGAAGAAAACGAAGGTGCACATTGTAGAAGCACTATAGTGAAAATTATCACAAGGGAAGATTAAAATACAAGGCCTAATATTTTAAAACTTTCTTTACAAGTATATATTTATAATCCACTTATATTATTATAAATAAACCTTAATATTCTATTTATATTTACTTACATAAGCAGTTATAATAGATATAATATATTATATATAATATATTTACCAATGATTTATGTATAATAAAACTAAAGTAATATTAATGTATCATTTCTATATTAACAGTAAAATATTTATGACATAAAATGAGATCCTTGAGTACTTTCTTTGAGTATATCTTAAATCACTTTGGAATTAGACACTCAGGTTTTCCGTGTATCTTCATCATACTGACTCCTCCAAGCAATTTGGGCTGTTGCCTGTACTCTGTACAAAGCCATTGAAGTGAAATATACCAAGTACCACTCCTTTGGCTAAGTAACTAAGGAGGAACTGAATCCTGGAAAGTAAATACTGTCTATCATCTACCCACTATCTAACTTCAATCTTCTAATATATATGCATTCACACATACACACATACACACACACATATATATACATATATATATACACACACACACACACACACACACACATATATATATATATATATATATATATATATATATATATATATATAGAACACTTATCTATCATTATATATCTTTCTACCATTTACATATCTCTTATACACATAGCCTGTCTGTTAGTACTGGACACTGAAAAAAAAATTTACTTGTCTTGATAAATCATCTTTAGTTCAGAAAACTCCAAATATATACAAAAATAGAGAAAATATAATAATAAACTCATGAGTATCATCATCTAATATCTCCAATTCTCTACTAAACCTACCTGAGCTTAGTTTATGTGCCTATTCACTTCTTCTCCATTTTGACATACATTCATAGCATCACTTATTTAATTCTTAATTATATCAGTATATACTGGATAAGGAATCTTTAAAGCAACATAACCCGAAGATACTTGTAGTCAGCAATATTAACAATAATGTCTTACATCGACTGTGTAGGCAGTTTTCAAATCTCATTTATTGTCTCAGTGTTTTCCCATTTCTTTTGTTTCATGTAGCCTAAAACAAGCTTAGCACGTGGAAACAGACTTCCATCTAAGCCACCTTTCATCTATCGTACAAGTACCCAGTGAGGATACAATGTGAGCCATAGTCATGCTTAAATGTAAAAGAACATTGAAATTATTTTAGCTAATGTCTTTTAAAATTTATCTTTTACATCCTGACTGCAGTTTCCCCTTAACCCTTCTCCCAGTCCTTCCATCCACCTCCTGTTCCCCCAACCCCTCCCCCTCCTTTTCTCTTCAGAAAATATTTTTGTTTAACTCAATATATGGAGTATATTGTTTCAAAGTAAATCTCTATAAAGTCATAAGGTTTACTTTTTGTGCATCTTGGAATTTAGGGAGTTAGTCTACCTGCCTAATCGTATAGACCAAAGGTTCTCTCTAATAAACCATGACATGAAGAACCAAAGAAATGTAGACACAGGATGATTCTCAAAAGATGTTAGCCCTAATCTGCCCAAAACAGACTTTGTATGCTTATAGCTTATTTAGAAAAGTGATTCTATACAAAGGAAAACAAGGTAGGGAAGAGAACCATAAAAGGAAAAACCTGGGCAAAGATCCATTGTGGAGAATGTGTGCTGCAGGCTGTGGTGGTGATGGTGCTAGCAGTTGATCGCCTAGCAGAAGCAAGGACTATACTCATCCTAGCGGACAGACAAAGGCTTCTCTTACAGATGTGAGGGTGTGTATAAATATCCAGTGATTTTACAGAAGAGGGAAGTCTAGGAGAGGAAGCTAAGGTCATCTTACTGAGGTAGAAACAAAGCCTTAGTGAGTTGTAACCCCTAGCAGCTACACTAATCTAGCCGAAGCCTCTAGAGCAGCTATATCTCGAGCAACGTGTACAGCTCCAGTGTGCTGGAGCAGAATACCATAAATGCTGATTAGAATAACTTTATAAACTTTAAAGTAAACCAATGCTACATGAAAACCATTTCCACGGACACGTGACAGTCACACCAAGGACAGGGAGGACAAGAGACATTTCTCAGAATGCACAGAGAGAGAAAGTATTTGACCAATTAGGTCAACTAACCTCGTACTTTTCCAGCTTTGGAATTGTTCGTGTGCAGTCAACGATATCTGAACGTCTAGCCAGAGACCATAATGTTTGAATGTTCACGTGTTTATTCTTATTGTGTTGTTTTGTTGTTCTGGAATTAATCAAATTTTCAAAAATTGCACAATAACCAATCAGTTCCTAGACATCATAGTACTGAATAAGCATGTTACCATGGTACGGTTGAAATGATTTGTAAGATCATTTTATCAGACCTGAAAGAAACAGCAGAAGGTAATATGTCAAACAAATGTCCCTAAGTGAGGTAAAACCTCTTGGAAGCCTTCATTAGACATAGGCATTCAACACAGACTACTACTACTAACACTGGTGTGTGAAATGGTGTCCATAGAGTTGGCACAAATCTAGACTGCTAGCCCACCCTCCATGAGAAAGTGTTGTCTTCTAAACAAGGACCAGACAAGTCTCATCTAGAAAAGAACTAAAGGTCAAAGATGTCATGTCCCTCCTAATGCATTTTTTACCAATTTTGCCAGTTCTGTGGTATACAATGTTTGTGGTCCTATCAAATGTGTCACTGCAGGGCTCTGGCAGACAAGCCATTCAGCTCTAAAGACGAGTCTTACCATCAAACCTCTAAGATGGCATGGAAAGCAACTGTGTCAGGACTGGGGAAGTGACTCCCTCGGGAAAGCACTTCTGAGTGCCCAGAACATGAATCTGAAAACTGCAGCACTGGAGGAGGAAGAGGGCAGACATCTCAGGGGCTCGCTGGCCAGCCAGCCTACGTAAATCAGTAAGCTTCAGGTTCAGGGACAGTCCCTGTTACAAAAAAAATAAATAAAAGTAGAGCGTGACCGAGGAAACACCCCAGGCCCACCTCTCATCTCCATATATGCATGTTCACACTTATGAGCATGCATACACACATGCACACAAACATGCATATACACCACCAATACGAACAATATAAACAATACTTGTTTATGAATCCTAACCACCATTTTTGCACCTCACTCTCTTGATATGTCAAAGTCTGATTCTTTTTAAGTAACTGACTAAACACTCTACTCTTCTTGGACAAAATTAATTAATCTGGAAATAGTTACAGCTGCAGTTCATAGTCCCACTTCTGTTCTCTACATCACTGAAGGGAACGGATAACTCTCACTTGAGGAGCAGCTGAGTAGATCTACAGAATGAAAAGTTAACAGAACCCTACACAGGAGTTAAGGAAGGAAATAACATCCTGTGATGTAGGAGAGAGAAAGTGGCATTGGATTGGAAGTTGAGGAAGAAGGAAACAAAGGTGGGCCTGGTTTCTGGGACTCACAGGGCATGCAGAGACAGGAAGAGATGTCAAAGCACTGTGGGCTCTTCAGGTTCTTCACATGAAGTTCCTTTTTCTTTGATCCATTACTTAGCTGTTAACTGCTTTGTGAGTCTCAGTGGTATCTCTTCTTTACTGACACTTAAGGTCCAGAGATTTGTGAAGGAAGACCAATTGCATTTGCTTGGAGGGAGGGAGGTAGATTGGTAAGTAGGTGGGTGAGTGGGTGGATGGGTGGGTGGGTGGGTGGATGCATGCATACATACATACATACATACATACATACATACATATATACACACATACATAGAATAGATAGATAGATAGATAGATAGATAGATAGATAGATAGATAGATAGATAGATGATAGATAAAAAAAAATTTATGCTACTTACTTGGCTTATTGTGGTTAAATTTACACTGCATTATTAGACACTTCTTGTTTACCAGGCACAGGTTGAGTGCCAACTCTACAGCAGGCTTGACTCTGTCGATGGTGTGTTAGAGATGATCAGTCATCAGGCCTCATACTACAACTCAGTGGCTGCCAGCAATGGCACAGGAATATTCTCCAGAGCACCTGAGCAGGTATGCCTAGCAATACATTCACATTAATAATGGCATCACAGCATTGCCAGCCATGGGCTCCAGAAGCTTAACATGTCAGCTGTTGCCAAGACACAGCTTCCACCAAGACAACCTCAGCTCTTTGTGTAATTGTACCCACAGTTGATAAAAAGTGAACATTTCAAACTCCCATTCAGATTTGTTGCCAATACTTAGAAGTTTCTGGGCAAACTGTCTGGTTTCCTTTGCTTTCATCCTGATGTTTAGCCTCATGTGGCCATATGCTGTGTGTTGGTACTGTGAGCTGTCTGCATCCTCCTTGGGATCCAGGGCATTTTCCTTGGACTGGAAGTGATAACACAAATGGAATGGAGTCATGGCGTTTGATGAATCTCTCCCATTCCAGGAAAAACGGTTGGAGGATGTTCAACACCTGAAATTAGGCAGAACTTCAAGTCACACATCTCCTCATTAAATTTATCACTCCAGAACCTGGATTTCCTTGACATGGAAAGCCTTTTTAAACAAATAGTTGAATCTGGGAAGATGCCCAGCACATTAATCCTTGAACCATACAAAGAGAATCATTTTGTAAATGGAAATAAGGTCTTTAATATAAACTTGGCGATCATTCAGTCACTAAGCCTGACTTTGCAGTATCCCATTTAATCCACGGAGTGGTTCTGTTCTCTTCCGCTCATCCTGCTCGAGCCATGAATATGTTGCTTCTTGCTTTCCTCTCTGCAGATTTTCTTTTCTTATCGTGATTCTGAAGCAAGCCAGAAGAATCATATCAGAGCCTGGAAATGAATTATGAATCAGTTAGTAGTTTTAGAATCTAAAAGGAAAAGAAAACCAACAATCCCAAATAGACTGTCCATTCTTTTGTTCTGCTTTAAAAAAAAAAAAGTTATCATTTGTAAATTTGCCATAAACTGTTCTTGTTGAAGCCAGAGGGAACAAAGATGCTGTGGAGAAAAGGATGGGATAAAATCTGTGTCAGATAAACACGGTATGGTCTCGTGCATCTGTGACAGCCAGGATACATGAGGATGGGATGGTGAGGACCTGTAGGTATCGGAGCCTCCTATTTAAAATGTGTTTCACTGTGTCCTACTAAATGAAATGTAAATATCCAGGTAGAGTGGTCTTCCTTTGCTAGAAGCCAGATCGTAGAAAAGGTCAGAAAGCCCATTCAGGGATGAAGGCTAGCCTTGCTGAGATGGCCTTTAGATCTGATACAAAGGACTTTTGTGTCGAGAATGTCTGTCTGTGCCAAAAGTAAAAATAGTGTTCCTAGGAGTGGACTCTCATAGCCCAAAGGAAACTGAAAGAGTTAAACAGATGGCATTAAAAAGAAAATGGTGCGGGGTTAAAAATAGATCGTTCAGAAAGGAACACGGTCATGCTTTGTGTCAAACTCAAAGGAAAAAAAAAAAATCTACAGTGTAAAAAAAAAATCTGTGTCTTTCTACCCATGACAGAGGGTGTGTCTCCCTAGTCTGTGTCTAGAACACCACAAAGCCCTGTAGAGGTTCACTGATTTAAGAGGTTAACTACTTATTGTAATGCTCCCAAGTGTAGAGATTATGTGTAAGAATTTGTTAATATAGATTCGTCAGCAAAGATGATAAAGATGTAAGTGATTTTTTTCTTTGCCTCAAACCCAAGGCCTAATGCTCACTAGAAACATGCTCTCCTTCTGAGATACACCCCTAGCCCTGAGTGTTCATTAACTTACTCCTACAACTGAATAGAATGAGCTGCTTTGGCTCAGTTCAAACGGCTGAACACGAAACAGTGTTGACTTACCCCAGTGTCCCAGTGTCATTTCTGTTGCTGTGATAATGCATCCTGATAGAAAGCACCACAGAAAGAAAAGGTTATTGTATTTTATATCCTATCATTGTGGGACAGTTCTGACAGCAGGAGCTTGAAGAAGCCTGGCCACATTACATCCACCATCAATAGCAAGGAGAAATAAGTGCACACATGTCCACTTGCTTGTTTGGGCTGAGCTCAAGTTCTCCATTGTTATACAATTCAGGACCAACTGTGCCACCCACAGCAGGCTTGGTCTTCCCCACATCTATTAACTTAATTAAGGCAATCCTCCCATAGATATGCCCACAAGTCAGAACAATTTAGACAATAAGTCTCTGAGACTCTTCCCAAGTGATGATAGACTGTGGGCTATTGATAAATAAAACTAACTGCTCACCTCTTCCTTTAGTAGTAAAGTGCAGATTTCTAATAAGATTACTAGATTCAGCATATAAAATTATAAAATGTGCAAGTTAAGTTTGACTCTCAGAAAAAAAGGATCAATTTTCAACATAAATAGGATACCTACTTCAATTTGAATTTCTCGGAAGGCATAAAAACTTCTATTATGCCTGCGTTCCACATAGTACATACTTATGAGAAAATATGGACCTGAAAATCAAATTTAATTAAGCATTCTCTATTTTATCACCTGTACTCTTAACTGCTTATGATTCTATTTTAGCTGGGACAATATATGTCAAGGCACAGGATGTGACCATGGTATCAACTCCCACCAATGATGTGAATATTGAGTGGTGACACTAGAAAGTGACCTTTAAGAAAGAGGACATGCTCTTCTTGCACACTGCTATCTGAGAAGGTTTGCTGAAAAGGGTAAGCAAATGTGGGGAATGTAGAGGAGGGTTTTAGAAGAAAGGGACTGGGGTCTAGCATCTTGTCAACATACTAGGCTTGAGCTCCTTCCCTGCAGAGATACAAGATTCTGTTTGATTAAAACCACCATTTATTCTTCTATATTCAACTGAGCCGAATTCTGATAGAAACAGATGCTTACGTTCTTAGAGATTTGAGAGCATACCAAAGGCTGTAAAACTAGAAAATCTGTGAAAATCAGAGTATTTAATATTATCTGTGAAGGTTCTCTCTCTCTCTCTCTCTCTCTCTCTCTCTCTCTCTCTCTCTCTCTCTCTCTGATNCACACACACACACACACACACACACACACACACACACACACACACACACACACAAAGGTTCGCACTGTCTCCTGGACTTAGGTTTACACACATACAAGAAGACTCTCATACCTTTCTACAGCCTTGGGTCTTCCAGCTTCCTGAATGCTTCCTGCCAGGGTTTAAAAGTTAGCTCCAGAAATCCAGAAAAGAAAATAGCCATGACTAGAAGAACCAAAAATAAAATGAAATTACAGGTAGCAATTTCACTGAAGAGGTTGGATGGCCATTTCTCAGAAGTATTTTTGTTGATATTTCTTGAGTATACTGTCAGGCAGCATGAAGAGGAACAGTAAATTATAACAATATTTCCAGTATCTTTGGCTTTAGGGAAAAAATATAAAAAAATGAATTCCTAATAACAATGACCTTCTAAGAGGAAGAGACCAATACAGAATCCCTTGAAACTTTCCTGGATGAAAATATTTTTATGTAAAATTCATTGCCCAAATGGGCAACGTTGGGTTTTTTTTTTTTTTTTTTTCTTACAGTGCCTGGGATTTGCCAACTTCAACATTTTTCTTGGTGCTATAAAAGATGTTGCCGCTGGCAGTTGTTCCCTCTAAGTCGGAAAGCAAAAAGAAAAAAAAAGAAATAGTGTTGAATGGTAAAATTATGAGAACAGGAGTCTCTAAATACTTATTAACGTATTTTCCTGAATCTAATGAGAAGATTCTGTTGTTGCTGTTGTTCAATGAGGGGTGGGGGGAGAGAAACGTATAGGAAAGAGGTTAAACAAATAAAACCTTTAAATGCAAGAACTGAAAGTAAACTAAGGTAAGGGCAGAATATTAAAAAAAAATTATGGGGGGATGGTTCAGATGTTAAAGGCTAAGCTTACAAACGAAATATAAGATTATGCATGACCTAGTTTATTATGATTTAAAAGAAGTAGCCACCACTGATTGACTTCTACAAAGATTAGAATTTTCATTGTAATTAAACTAGTATCCCCCCAGATTCATGGCCACCTGGAACTTCAAATTTTGATCCATGTGGAGAAAGGTCCATTACAGATGGAATAAGTTAAGATCGTGGCGATATACATAGACCTTCAGTTTAGTGCCTGGGGTCTTTGTAAGGCAAGGGGACATAGAGTGGGCCAGATGTGGGGTACTGCTGCTAAACAGTGAGCAATGTCAAGTACTGCTGGCAATTCTACAAGCCAGGAACAAGGCATGGGAATAGTCCTCCTTGGATATCTAGCTTTAAGAACCAGCGAAGCATTACCTGTGTTATGCTAAGCGACATGGTTTGTAGTGCTTGGTAATCTCAGGAGGAGAAAACTCATTGTTCAGCAAATAATACTGTGAATCATAGGATGTTTGGAAAATCCTAGTTCTTAGTTTTCAATACGCTTGTCTCTGACCTAGGGATGCCATTGACGAACAAGATTTTTTTCAAAATCTGTTTATTTGAAAGTCTTTTATTTGGTCTGCCAAAATGGGAAGAGTGTTTAATTATATCTTACTGAGGCCTCCATTGTTGATGTTTGTATTTTGTGACTTCATTGCCTTTTATCAAAAAAAAAAAAAATAGCAAGCAAAGACAAAGAAAATGAAATGCAGAAAAATTATATCAGATCTCAAGGTTTCTGAGCTTCCTCAACAAGATCACATAATCAGTGGGTCTTGTGTTTTCTAAGCATGTGGAGGTTTGTGAATGGTCCACCAACACCCAACCAAGTGTATTCCCCGTTACTTCAACCTCACTTTCATAATTCATTAAAAGCAAAACAGGACAAAATTGCTTCCCTAACTACAAGTAGAGAAATCTTGCCTGTGATAAACCCCAAGGGCCTCTGCAAACTGTTACTCTATCTTTTTCCTATCAGCATTCACTGAGAAAACAATCAGTTGCTCAATAAATGCAAGACAACAGGACTCGGAAGATATATTAGCCACCAACAGATGGTTTTAGGCTTTTCCGTGCACCATGGAAAACAGTATCTTCAAGTTGGGAAGTTGGCTCGGCAGCCAAGGAAAATCGTTACTCTTTGCAGAGGACCTGGATTTGATTCCCAGCACCCACATGGCAACTTACCACCATCTGTAACTCCAATTCCAATGGCCTCTTCTGGCTCTGTGAGTACCAGGCACACATGTGGAAAACAGACATACATGTAGGCAAAACATGTATACATATAAAGTGGAAGTAAATCTTTTAAAAATTAAAATCAAACAGTATGTAGAGTAAGATCTAAAAGTCATACAGCTATGTGTGATGATTCTTGAATATTGATGAATATAATTTTTGAACCTAAGCACGGAGCAGCAAGGCAGTAAGGTCAGGATTTTCTCGCTGACCTGTACAACAAGCACGACCATGATCGCTAAAATACAACTGCTGCTACAATAGAAGATGAGAGCCATAAAGACCTCTGTAACTTCAGCATCAGTACAGGAGATGGCAGGGGGACCAAGGGGAAACTGAGGACTTGGGGGCAGGAATTAAGGAGGTGCTTTTTCCACCATGCCATCTCTGGCAGCTCACAGTGAAGCTCTGGGCTATTTCCTGACTCCCTTGTCCTGGCTTTCACGCATGGTCATCATACCCTTAAAGTATGTTTGAGAACTGCCAAGGGAACAAGCACGAGTCTGAGCAAGTCTCTGGGTCCACTCACCCACTGGCAGGAAATGGAGAAGAGAAACCATGAAGCAGTACACAGACAATCCAAAAACCTACAAGTGGAAAAAAACCTTATGTGTCAATTGCCTTAGTCCCTCAAAGAAAACCACAGACAAGAAAACAGATACTCGCATGATGTATAGACTCTAAAACATTTTTTAAAGAGACAATATCGACATTTTTTTTTTTTAAACGAACATGCTTGGTAGCAAGCGACTGTAAAGAAAATGCAAGGGAATTGTTTCTGAAACAGACAAAGTTGCATTTGGGCAGCAGTTCTCAACCTGTGGGTCAAGACCCCTCAGGGTTCCCAAGACTATTAGGAAACATAGATGTTTACATTGTGGTTCAGAACAGTAGCAAAATTACAGTTATAAGGTAGCGATAAAAATAATGTTAGGGCTGGGGTCACCATAACATGAGGGTCACAATGTTCTGATCTAGAAAGGTGTTTTTGTGTTTGTTTGTTTGATTGATTGCTTTTTTGTTTTGTTTTTACAAAGTCATATGTTATTCAGCATTTGTAATGAAAATGTTAATATACCCTGGTATCGCTATGGTTTTCAAAAGAAACATTTTTTTTTTTCTTATTCTAAGTTTTGAAATTAGCTTTGACTATACTTGGGGGGTTAGTTTAGTTTTTTATGTGTTTTATTATTTCAGGATCCAAGTTAAAGAAGAAATGTGTATCTGAGGTATGTTATGATCCTGGAACAGAAGAGGAGAACAAGAAGACTGCTAGAGACTCGTGTAAAACGAGTAGAGCCATGCCCCTCATATGTGGCAAGAGAAGATACATATGCTACCAGAATAAACAAGGACAGAAAAGCAAAGATGTCCTGTACAACAATATCACCGACCGGATGTCACATTAATATCTCAACAGTAACATGCATTACTCTACACCATCAGTTATATTAATATATATTTTAATTATATTCACTAAATACACTGCTGAAGACGGAATGTATAATCTGCTTGTTTCGCATATGCACGGGTTTTATTGAGGCCTCATTCACTCTTCTTACTTCGGTCTTCGGTCCTTTTATGTACACTCACCATCTAAATTGCCCCTAGATACTTGGAACACACCAAGTCGGTTTAAATAACCCTGTGCTTAAACTGTATATACGAACTCACTACAGTTGAACTGTTAAATTCACTAGGGCCTGAAATTATTGATTGCTTTTATATCTGATATTTACATTCATGATGCCTGGTGAGACTGGCATGCAGTTTTCTGTTCTTATATTTGTATAATTTGGGTATTGTGCAAACTAGAATTAATAATGCTAACTTCTGCAACGTTGAAACTTCAAACTTTAGCAGTTTATTTTAATAAAAAAAAGTATCTCAGCACAGGCAATGTCAAATCTGATTTTCTTTGACTCCTAGCAATAATCCATATATTTATTTTTCCTGCCAGCTTCTTTGGCCTTGACTCTTTCCTACATCTATCAGGCATGGTCCTAGGGACAAGAAAGAATAACTTGCAGACCACAAGGGAAGGGTCAAAGATTGAGGCTTGAAAGTGGAACCTTCTATTATAACCACTCATTTTACACAAGCAGCACCTGAGTTATACACGCACACTCTGAAGAACTTACAGTGCTGGTGCTCTTAGCAGGTTGTCTCCCTACCATGTGCAAGGTTCTGGTACCAAGTCCCAGTACTGAAAGGGAAAACTTAGAATCAACGCTTACATAAATGTGTGATAGAGCTTTCTGCTAAAGCGCTTGAACCAGATTAGGACAATTTTAAACTATTGCTTACGGTTTTTTGAATAACTATAGGGGTATTGAGGTTTTTCACTTACAACTGATTTATACTTATATTTGTTTATGTTGGGTATTGTGCAAGCTAAACCAAATAATGCTAACTTCTGCAACATTGAAATTTCAAACCTTAGCAGTTCATTGTAATAAAAAAAAAAAATTCTCAGTTCAGACAATGTTAAATCTGATTTTCTTTGCCTCCTGGCTAATTTCCACAACCTCCATTAAAATCAGTTATATCAATGTTTGCACAGATATCTTTAATGTTTTAAAATTTTTATTATTTTGTTTATTACATCTTCTATGAACCCCTATAACATAAAAAAAGTTACATAGTTCCAGCATACATTGGCACAGAGTAAACATTACCATTTGAGAATGTGATAATGGAAGAATAACAAGAAAAGAGGAAGATGCCAAAGACCAAAACCCAAAAGGGGGTAAAATATTCCTGCAGCTCCACGCCCAGGGCTTGAGACTCGTGATGAAGTTATCTGGAACAAAATTGGCTTGAGTAGCCCTACCTTTTCAGTTCTGCTACCTGCAACATCTATTGCCTCTCTCTTGGGTCATCCCCACACCATGCCAACAGTATTCAGTTACTGTCTCAAGCTTTTGGCCTCTCCAACAGCCTGGAGTCTTTTTTTTTTTTTTTAATTTTTTATTAGATATTGTCTTCATTTACATTTCAAATGCTATTCCAAAAGTCCCCTATACNCTCCCCCCACCCTGCTCCCCTATTCACCCACTCCCACTTCTTGGCCCTGGTATTTCCCTGTGCTGGGGCATATAAAGTTTTCAAGACCAAGGGGCCTCTCATCCCAATGATGGCCGAATAGGCCATCTTCTGCTACATATGCAGCTAGAGACACTAGCTCTGGGGGTACTGGTTAGTTCATATTGTTGTTCCACCTATAGGGTTGCAGACCCCTTCAGCTCCTTCAGTACTTTTTCTAGCTCCTCCATTGGGGGTCCTGTGTTCCATCCAATAGATGACTATGAGCATCCACTTCTGTATTTGCCATGCACTGGCATAGACTCACAAGCGACAGCTATATCAGGGTCCTTTCATCAAAAGCTTGCTGGCATATGCAATAGTGTCTGCGTTTGGTGGCTGATTATGGGATGGATCCCTGGGTGGGGCAGTCTCTGGATGGTCCATCCTTTGTCTCAGCTCAAAACTTTTTCTCTGTAACTCCCTATTCTAAGGAGGAATGGAGTATCCACGCGTTGGTCTTCCTTCTTCTTGATTTTCTTGTGTTTTGCAAATTGTATATTGGGTATTCTAAGTTTCTTGGCTAATATCCACTTATCAATGAGTACATATCAAGTGACTTCTTTTGTGATTGGGTTACCTCAGTCAGGATGATATCCTCCAGATACATCCATTTGCTTAAGAATTTCATAAATTCATTGTTTTTAATAGCTGAATAATACTCCATTGTGTAAGTGTACCACATTTTCTGTATCCATTCCTCTGTTGAAGAACATCTGGGTTCTTTCTAGCTTCTGGCTATTATAAATAAGGATTCTATGAACATAGTGGAGCATGTGTCCTTATTACCAGTTGGAACATCTTCTGGGTATATGACCAGGAGTGGTATAGCTAGGCCCTCTGGTAGTGCTATGTCCAATTTCCTGAGGAACTGCCCAACTGATTTCCAGAGTGGCTGTACAAGTTTGCAATCCCACCAGCAATAGAGGAGTGTTCCTCTTTCTCCACATCCTCGCCAGCATCTGCTGTCACCTGAATTTTTTATCTTAGCCATTCTGACTGGTTTGCGGTAGAATCTCAGGGTTGTTTTGATTTGCATTTCCCTGATGATTAAGGATGTTGAACATTTTTTCAGGTGCTTCTCAGCCATTCGGTATTCCTCAGTTGGAGCTCAAGAAGCTGGACTCCAGAAATTCAAATAAACCTATTAAAAAATGGAGTACAGAGATAAACAAAGAATTTTCATCCTGGAGTCTTTATGTAAACTTCACAGTATCTCACAGCAGTCTTTGAGGACCTTTGACCCTGCCAGACTCTACTTTCTGGCACTGTAGAGCAAATCTCTGTGACCCCTCTAAATCATATATGTCTCATGCTTATGAAACCAGTACCAATATGGCCAGTCCTACCAAGTTCTGTGGCCAACTTAGAACAATATAAAACCTTTTCATATAAAACCATATCACTAGTGGTCTCTGTATGTTCTGTGGACTGAATCTACAAGATCGATTTTCTAGGAAGTTATTTTTCATCAGGGAATCCTTTCAGCTACATTCTTGGTTTAGACTTGTCCTTTCAAATAAATTTGCATTTCCATCACTTGGAGCCTTGAATGGGCAGGCTCTGGTCCACAGAGCACCTTCACTATTGCTCCATGCGCAATAGGACGCATCCAAATTGGGCTGGTTTCTTTACACTTCAGTTTTCATCACTCGTCCTGCAAATTTAAACTTGCTCGTGCTCTTCTACTTGACAAATTGCACTCATTTTATATATGACTACCTCAGTTTCTTTTTTACTACGGATGGGAGTAAAACCAGAGAGCTGTAACATGCCTGACTGCTGGCCTGCCTTGTAATTAGTCCATTACTTTTAAGTTCAATCTTACTAAAGTTCTCAGGACAGAAACAGAATGAAAATAGACTTGGCCAGAGAGGAACACAAATGATTTCTAGTCCAGCTCCTAATAGAGTCCTCGATCCCCTCTGAAACCTTATGAACTAGGAATCCACTGTCAACATTTCTCTTAACCCTTATAAATTCCCACCAGAACCACACCCTGAGCTCTGCTTACAGCATTGCATGGCTTTCCTATCCCAGAGTTCCAAACTCTTCCATTACCTCCCTGAATATCCATTCCAAAAGCCCAAGAACTACATGGTCACATCATGATCCCACGTTCTGCTACAATTTTTTTTTATTGATTATCTTTCTCCATGCTGTGAGAAAATATCTGGGGAAAAAAAGACCAACAACTCACAGAGGGGCAGGCTTTATTCTGGCTTGTAGTATGAAGGGATATATAATTCATTGCAGTAGAGGGGTGTGGACACAGGAGTATGAGGCGGTCGCTCACAATGTATCCACAGTCAGGAAGGAGGGTGAGCTTAAGATGTAATAACCCAGGACCTTCCCTCCACCACCCACTTCCTCCAGCAAGGGTCTACCTACTAAAGATTCCACAGCCTTCCCAAAGAGTGCCCCCACGTGTTAAACACGTAAGATTCTGGAGGTCTTTTCTTGAAACTCAAGTCATAAAGTTGGTCGGCTGACTTCTTAGTTTGCATGTGGAGGGCCCGTTCCTCCAACAACTGTTGAAAAAAAATCTCCCTTCCCAGGTGTGTTGCTTTTGCTGACTGCCACAGATCAGTTGACTGGATTTATATGTCTATTTCTGTGTTTTTTGCTCCAGTCCATTGGTCTGTTTGATCTTTTGCCAACGCTGCACTGTTTTGATCACTACAGCCTTCTACACAGTCTTAAAGTTGAGTAGAGTGATTCTTCTTAACTTGGCTCAACACTGAGTTGGTATCCTGATGCCTTGTTTGGATTTTTTTCCTCATCTAAATTTCATAATTAGTTTGTTGCTATCCACAAGATAACATGCTGCAACTATGACTGAGACACCATATTGCTAAATCTTGTTATCCATGGACATGGGATACCTCTCCATTTACACGACCCTTTATTTCTTGCATCAGAATTTTGTACATTTTTTTAAACTGGTAACTTGAAGGATTTACAGAGACAAAGTTTGGACCATCCAGAGACTACCCCACCCGGGGATCCATCCCATCATCAGCCACCAAATGCAGACACTATTGCACATGCCAGTAAGATTTTGCTGAAAGGACCCTGATATAGCTGTCTCTTGTGAGTCTATGCCAGTGCCTGGCAAATACAGAAATGGATGCTCACAGTCAGCTATTGGATGGAACACAGGTCCCCCAATGGAGGAGCTACAGAAAGTACTGAAGGAGCTGAAGGGGTCTGCAACCCTATAGGTGGAACAACAATATAAACTAACCAGCACCCCCAGAGCTTGTGTCTCTAGCTGCATATGTAGCAGAAGGTGGTCTAGTCGGCCATCATTGGGAAGAGAGGACCTTGGTCTTGCAAACTTTATATGCCCCAGTACAGGGGAATGCCAGGGCCAAGAAGTGGGAGTGGGTGGGTAGGGGAGCAGGGGCGGGGGGGGGGGGAATAGGGAACTTTCGGGATAGCATTTGAAATGTAAATGAAGAAAATATCTAATAAAAAATTGAAAAAAAGGAAGAGATGAGTGTGAACGGTAATGTGTACCTTTATTAATTTATAACTCCTTTCATCCATTGCTAGTATATAGAGAAGTGATTGACTTTTTACATTTATTATATATCATAGAACTCTGCCGTGCTCACCTTCTAGATCTAACAGTGTTTTGTTGATTATCTCAGACTCTCTACATATCTAATCATATGATATGTGAATAAAATAGTATTTCTTCATTCTCAATCACAATACCATTTATTTTACCCCTATTTTTGGTGTTTCTTCCCCCTATAAAGAGTTCAAGTGGTGATTACTATCTTCCATCTATTAAGCAACATCATACAATTATGGTTTCTACTGGTTCTGTTGAGGTCTGATATTCGTTTCTGTTGCTTTATTAGGAAACTTGATTGTCTGACTTTAAGAATTTCCATTTGACTTTCCTCTCATAATTATATTCTTGAGCTTACACTGAGCATCAGCATTTATTCCAGCTCTATGGCCATCCTGAAGTATAAATTCTAATCTCTGGCCTAAGTTTCTGGCCCTGGTTTTTCCAGCTCTTACCTTCTTTCCTACCTTGTACCTACCGAGCTGTGCCGGGGCTGAAGCTGAAACATCACTCCCGTGTGAATGACGAGTGCACTCAACGTACCTCCTTCTGTCCTGAGAAGCTGTTAAGGAAGGGGATGAACTTCCTCCTTGAATGCTGGCTTCAGCAGTTGTGCCTCCCTGGAGGAATGCACCCTCATTAAGGGCTGTCTGCACTTGGGGTGGGTGAGAGGTTCTGCTCTTTCTTGCACTGTGTAGGTGGTAATGAGAAGAGTTACCAAATGACACATTTGCTGGCAGCCCAGCCTGTCTTCGCCCTGCCACACCCTGGACCACAAAGCTTTCCAGGCGATTGCACCTGTTGACAGAGGGGCCATGAGCTCAGCCTGCAATGGCTCGGCATCTCTCCAGCAGAATAGCCTGCTTAGCGTTAGGTTCCCACTCAGCAGCCTTAACCCCATGGGTGGGACAGGAGGCCCAAGGGCTTTCAAAACAACCCATGTGCTGCTATGAGTGGTTACCATGCCTTTGAGGCTTTTCAGAGGAAGGCAAACGATAGCGCCTTCCTTCCTCTCAGAATGTTCAGCCCACTGCCCTGAAATGTGGCTAGCCAGCTGGTCAGGGAAGCAGGTGTCGGGCTTACAACAAAATATTGAAGTCATGCTATGTTTTTTTTTTTTTTCTTTCATACCTATTGGGTAGCTTCATTCCAAGTTTTTATCCTAAAAGAGAATAAGAAAAAAAGAAATTGGGCAGCTGTTATTCAGAATCTACACATAATATCATCTATGGTACCCCCCTCTACGATTCTATATAATCGAACAGTATGACTCCTACAACTTCAAACTTCAAATGTCAGTTCACAATGATTCTAGCTTTCAGAAACTTTCTACTCAGCACTATCCATTGCAGTACCTACTGTTGGTAATTCCTTCATCCAGCAAATAGGTTTCACAAGAAATTGCCACATCTGCTGACCATATTCTATTGAGTTCACCCTATCAACCTGTCAGCCAGGGGACTAGGTGTGAGGTGTGTAAGGATAGAAATCCTGTGCAAGATCCTTTCCTGTGCACAGCTGTGATTTGAGTGGGAGAAACAGAGCAGAGTTAGCTACATGAATAAAATAAGTTCGACCTGCGATAGGTGCTTTGAGGTAAGTATATGTCGCTGAGCGAAGCCTGCAAGGCTGTGACTATGACCCTTTTATCTCGCTGTCCCTAGCACTTAGGAGACAGCCTGACCTATGGCAGGTGCAGAGAGGGGAGGTGGTAAGGAATGTTCACATGGCTCAACCTCTCGGTGGAAGAGACAAACTTCTTTGAGAAACGGTAACATTTTACGTAAAATACAGAAAGTACCAGGATGATCTGTGTTGCACATTCTTGGGGGCGCTTTGCGTTTCATATTCAGCTCTGTGCTTTTATCTCACACTGAACCAACCCAGAAGCAAGAGTGGGTTTTATGGAAGAATAAAGATCCTGCTTTTCCACGTTTTCTTCTGGTCAGACACAGTGGACCGGGACTGTAAGTGTTAAGCTGTAAAATCAGTGCTAAGAACATCCTATGTGTCCCAGGAAGCTTTGGTGATAATTAAGTTCCCTGTTCTCAAGTTACTTGTCACCTTCCTTTTAGCTGCTGGAACAGGAACAGCATGTTTCAGTCTTTACTGCCCAAGGACTAAATGAGCAGCTGTGTTTTGTCCCTGTCCCTTCCCACTGGACCCTTGCCTGGTTCTCAATTGCTTCCTTAAATGTCCTGTCAATTTGGAACCTCCCCAGAAAAACACTGGCTGGAACAGTGCTCATATCTCTAGGCAGGTCTCATGACCTCCTCAGGTGACGCACAGTCTTCACGGTGGGGTAGCTTCTGGTGACTGAGAGGCAGGTACCCTGGGAGAGATGTGGGCGAGCAAAGCTTTGAAAGCCTGGGCAATTGGACTGTTTGAGGGGAGCTGAAGTGGAATAATTATCACCTCCAAATGACTGCTGCACAAGACAGACGCTGAAGCCCCAGAGTTGACATCAGTAAGCTAGCGGTGTGGGAAATAGCTGGCCCAAGGCTGGGCAGGCAGGGTACCAGCTCTGCACACAGGTAGACAGCCTCTACTCGAGTACCCAATGGCACCACTCTGCCCAGCAGTCCTGCAGAACTGACTATGAAAGTCCTTGCTAGAAACCGAGAGCCACAAGAGCATGTTCGATGATAATGAAGCACTCTTTTATGGGCCATGTGTCAAATACATAGATATTATTATAAAAGGAAGGCATGACCTCTACTCTGGGGAAAGGAGAAAAACAAACATATGCCTCAGCCTTGAAAATAAGAAAATGTAGAAAGTCTAAGCTACAGCCCTACTATTCAATGAGAGAAGAAAATGCTGATGAAAGAGACACTATTTGTTGAGTGAAATAGTTCGCTTACAGAAGGGCTGGGATTCAAGGGCTGAGCCTCCAGACTCCCAGGCTGCCGTGCATTGCACTGTGTCCCATGGGCTCTGCTTAGCTATGAGAACAACCAGGGAGCAAGTGCAGGAAACCCTGAGCTTAGGCTTTGTGCTGCTGTACACTGAGAATGCTGAGAAGGAGAGAGTAAGGATGGCAGCAGTGCACTTCATGGGAAGAGGAAGGTCTCCAGCAAAGAGTCACAGAAGAGTTGTAGTGTGTGTGTGTGTGTGTGTGTGTGTGTGTGTGTGTGTGTGTGCATTGTGTGTGTAGAAAGACTAGAAAAGGGGAGGGGAAGAAGAGAATCTGAAGCAAGAAGATGAAATAAACCAGGTAGCTTTAGCATCCAATAAGAGAACCTGAAACACAAACTGAATGTGAGTGCTTCATGAGTACAGAGAAATCACACAGAACATGCTGTGATATTCACCACACACACCTCATATATACCAGCACTGGAGACAGACTAGGCAGATGAACAAGAACAATGCCCTATGATCATGGCGTCCCACTCTGTCACTCAGTTCTTGATTCTAAAAACCAGGTAGATAGCAATAGAAAACAAAACCATGAGGAACTTTATCTGATATTTATGGGAGATGATTGGAGGACATGATACGCACATGAGTAATTTAAAATAAAAAGATAGTTCTTGATCTATACTAAGGGATGGTGGTGTGGCATCTGAATGATGTTCACTGATACCGAGGATGGGTAATGGCGCCACCACACCTAAGTAGGCTACCATCCTCAGCTCATGAAATTCATAGAGTAGTTGCTGAAATTAACATGTTTCCTTCTCATTTTTTCTATCTTTTCTTCCATTAAATATGCACAAAAGTAATGATCTAGATGATAAAGCTCCTTGTAGTGGTTTGAATATGAGTGCCCCCCCCCCCCATAAGCTCATATATTGAAATGTTTGGTTCCCAGTTGGTGGAACTGCTTAGGAAGGATTAGAAAGTGTGGTCTTGCTTGAAGAGGTTTCACAAGCCTATGCCAGGCCAATCTTCCACCCTCAAATTGCTGTTTGGGGATCAGGAAGCGAGCTCTTAGCTACTGCTCCAGCGCCATGCCTACCTGCCACCCTGTTGTCAAGCTCTCTGCCATGATGGTCATGGATCTTCCCCTAGTTCTATAATCAAACTCCCAGTTAAATGTTTTCTATGAGTTGCCTCAGTTATTGTGTCTCTTCACTCCAATAGGAAAATGTCTAAGACACCCATGTGCTCGTATATTTCATTTTTATGTCAGTCTATTTCCTATTTCATGTATTGTTCATATGCAAATGACAGAGTAGTCCACTATAAAATGTTCATGTATGGGCTTTTCTTTGAAAAGGCATGCCCAAAATATTTTACAAATAAAGGCGTTATGTATGCATATGTATTTGTATGCGCTCTTACTGTGCAGTCAATAAGCATTCTTAGGGACATCATCAAGGACTATGAAATGACTACTTCTTTCCTCCACACATAGTATACATGGCCTTTCTGTGGGAGTGACAATAGGTCCAGATAGTTCACTTTTCCTGATATATCCTCAGATGTGTAGAAGACCTGAGCCAGTGGACCACAAATCAGATATTTGCTCCCATTTCCAAAGGAAAGAGCTTTCTAAAACCAAGCACTACCCTTCCAATATATATGATGTTTTAAATCTAAGCTTACATAGCATTCTTATTGAAAAAATATATATGTATACATGTATACACACATATATGTGTGAGGGGAGGGTGGAGAGAGAGAGAGAGAGAGAGAGAGAGAGAGAGAGAGAGAGAGAGAGAGAGAGAGAGATATCTTTGGGGAAGTCCCTATATCTTTAGAACCTGTTTTATTAGCATAAAAAGGAGGGAGCTGAAAATTTCTGTGCCTCTGATCTTCTTCCTAGCCCTAATATTTTACAAGCTATGAAACTGTAAATTTCTCACACCAAACACTATATCCAATATATTATTTATATTGTATCTCTCTTTATTGCAGGAACATTTTATATGGCATGTCATTATGTAAGCCTTTATCACATTCATCAACATTTATTGAAGACCTCTGCTTGGTCAGATGTCATCACATGCTACCAGGAAGGAACGTGAAGAAGTCCACATTGTGCAGATTCCATTCGTGACTATGTGGCAATCTCGGATCACACACAGACTCTCAGTGTCTAATCATGCCTCGTCCTTCTGCCAGCCTGTCCACAAGGAGTTGTATGCTCTCTGGGGGGCTGGAAGCCTGCTCAGTTGGCTGGAGGGAGCCTTGTAGCACTCAAAGGCATGGGCATGAAGGAAGATTCCTTTTAGGAAAGTGATAGCACTGTGTACCACGGTGTTCAGGCTCTGACATGCCACAGATTAGCAGGCACGCCTCTGGAACAAGGCATGTGATGAGCCTTTGAGTCCATGTCTTGAAGCCCTGAAATCCTGTGTCATGCTATACAAACCATTGCAACCCAGTGAGCCTCTCACTTTCAAATCAATGTTTCAAGTAAAACGAAGGAAAATATGTAGTGTGGACTATGGTTCAGTTACTTCTGAATACTGTGATTTCCTTTTTCTATTAGCTACAGCTTAAGGGAAAAGGTTACAAAGGCCAGAAGCTATAATCCATGAGTGACTCCATCACAGAAGATTCTAGAATACAGTGGATTTTTTTAAATGGTCTTTGGAGTCATATAGATGCACCTTTAGTTCCTCCTCCATCTTTGACTGACCATTTGGCCCATGACATGAGAGTTAACTAAATTAACACACTTCAATTACTCCAAGAACATTTAGTACCTGTGAGCGTGATGTGTCTAAAATTTGTGGTTATCACTGGTGATATTTTTAGAGTTGAAAAGTCAAAGAGGTCCCCCCCTCCACAAATCTGCCAGAGGCAAATGCATCGTTCAAAAATTGTTGACAAAACTTGAGCTACAGAGCAAACACTTGAGTGCCAGATGCCTACGGCTTGTTCGGTTCACTTCTGAAAGGCCATATTACTGACTGCCAAGTAGGCCACTGAGGTGATAAACTTAAGGTACAGATGTCACACGGTACGCCCGAGGTATGACACAATTGGCACCATACATCACGACATGTCTCCTTCCTGCTAAAGGCCTCACGTAGATTTCCCATAGAACTGTTGTAGAATGTTCTGGACTCAAAGTTCAATTACATGTGCAGACTTGAAAAAAAAAATCATCACAGAAACTTTTTCAGAATGTGCCTATTTTATCCATGACCTAGATACTCTCAGGAGTCAATAACTCATGTTGAAAGCATTTTTCCTTTTTGCCTCTGTTTAGATTGAATAAAGTTTTAATTTAAAAAGTTAAGAATAGGGAGCTTGGGACAGTGGCACACGCCTTTAATTACAGCACTCAAGAGGCAGAGGCAGGTAGATCTCTGAGGCCAGTCTGGTCTCCATAGTGAATTCCAAGGTAGCCAGGGCTATATAGAGAGATCCTGTCTCCAATAAGAGGAAAAGGAAAAGAAAGGAAAAAGGAAGGAAGGGAGGGATGAAAGAAGGAAGAAAGGAGAAAAGGTTAAGGATAGGTTGGTAAGATGGCTCAGTAGGTAAACATGCTTGCTGTCAAGCCTGATGACCTGAGTTTGATTCCTAATACCCACAGGAGAGAACTCACTCCTGCCAAGTTGTCCTCTGACTCCATAACATGGACCAGGTCATATGCATACACAACTCCCCTCTCCAGTGAATAAATAAATGTAATGAAGTTATAAAAGAAATATTCTGCTTTGTTTTACGTTAAGAGAAATTATTGTATGCCTTGTATAGAAAAGTTATCTGACATTCTTTATTCACTGTCCTCCGCCGACTTCATCACATCAGAGATCATGTGATAAGAAGAGTTGGTCACAGAGTAGTGTGGAACCTATGCCATCACAGTGCTAGAACCATTTTGTGGAAGAAGGAAGGAGTCCAAAGTGGTTTGATTTATGCAAACCATACATATCTGAGAAAAGTGATAGCCAGAGTAAGGGTTCAATGTTATCCAACCAAGCTTTTACTTGGGAGGGAGGGGAAGAGACAAAGATATTAATGGGGGATGAATCAAGGAACAGATCACAGCGTTTCTACCACTCTCTAATAAAAGCTTCTGGGAGAAGTTTGGTCAACAGAATTTATAGAGGATACAGCAAATGGCCAAACTATGTGGCATCTAGACCTAAGTAAGAATAGGGGTGCTTAGAGGCTCTATAACCTTCCAAGCCTTCTAAGCCTTGATGGAACAATTAAGTTCCTAAGACTCAGGCACTCTTAGCACATCTCAGAAGTACCTGAGATGGCACAGTTGGGCTTGTTGATTAATATTACACCAATATACTCTGGATCTATATATAACCCCAGAAGGAAAAGGCTGTGTTTGGGGGAGACATCTTAAAATACATAAGCAACCAAAGCCCAAGAGCCTGGAGCAGCTTCAAAGACACCCAACATTAGTCACACCTCAAGATCAAATGGGTCAGGTGTGTGAATTTGTCCGTTAGGATACCAACTAACTTTAAAATCTTCCACAAACTACCTAGTTTTGGGGTTCTTCTTCACTGTATAGACATCAGCCACTCTGGTGATGTATGTACAGTAGTTGCCACTGTACCCGGAGTCCATAAAGTTCCACTTTGACACGCTGAACTCCTTTGCATGAGACTTAACAAAGCTCAGCAGAGACTGGATGAAGAGACTAGCAAAACCATCACCAATGACCCTGCCCTTCTCCACAGTCATGAAATTAAGACACAGTGCTGTCACTGCCAGGTCCTTCCATGGTTCCAGGAACTTAGCCCTGCCTGAGGGATGCAAGGGAATGAAGTAAAGTCAGAGACACAAGAAAATAGCTAAAGTCAGGCCTGGGCTTCCTGACAAAGACAGCAAAGCCCTGCGAGCTGATGGTATTTGTTATATACAGTTGAGGAGAGGCATAAGGTTATTGCATGCAGATAGACAAGGAGGTGGAGTTTATGGTACAGGACTACATCAGTGAAGCAGGTTTCTTTAATCACAGTAAAGGCAGTCTTTAGTCTGTAAAAATATCTGGAGAACTCTACAGTGAATATTCTCTTCACATGGTGTCAGCAATTTCTCTCAGACCAAAAGCTTCACCACGTCTCTGAGCCTAGGGATAGAGAAGGCTTTGACCCTTTCCCAGGGGTCTGAGGTTTGGGAATTATTGTCGCGGCTGCACCCATGTCAACATTTGCTCAGGACTTTACAAACTCAGGGCTTCCTCCACAAGCTAAAGTTACTCTGTAGGGTGGGACTCCCATTCCCTATTCTATGACATCCAGTTCTAGAGTTGGAAGCATAAAGATGGATAAATCATTTGCATTTGCACAAACTCCTGAAAACTAGTTTCAAAACCAAAGCCACACAGGTTGTGTGCCTTGAAGTCCTGGGTCCCTGTGTCAGAGGAGTGAGTGTGTTCCCCCCCCAACCCCCACCCCCAGCAGGCTCTGCCATCTTACTTGTAGCTCTCCATGGCTCCTCACTTGTTTAAACTGATGCTCTCTATCAACCCCTCTGCCTTCATTGACTTTAAATCCTGGAGCTATTTGCAGTTTCAAGGCCCCCACTGTGACATCCAATCAGAACACTTGGCAGCTCCAGTGTCCTACCTGAGGACTGGGTTGGAACAGGTTGTGACCCAATTTCTGTCTCCTGAGTGAAAAGTAGACAAACTGGTTTGGGTTTTTTTTTTTTTCATTTCCTGGTCTCTCTGTCCCAGTGGTTTTAATCCGTTCATTGAACATTAAGAGAAGGAGTTCTGTAGAAGCACACTGGAGACTCCCATTGCCTTCGAATTTGTGAATTTGTGCACAGCCATCTCAGTACACCTTGGTCACCTGACTTTCTACTCAAAACCATTGAGCAGGCCAGGTGGGGTGTTCTCATTTCTCACAGCAGAGATGTCAAAGAAGAAGTTTAGTTAGTGGGAAGCATGTGGTATCAGATTTGACACAAGTTCAAGGATTCGGAATCTTCACATTTGGTTGCTTATTTAAACCCAGTTAAGTCCTAGCCTTTATTTCCTGCCAGTTGAGCAGAAACTTAGGAATAAATACTATTGACAATCCCATCTCCTTTGCCACTCACTCGCCGTCAGTGAATCATTATATATACAGAAGAAAAAAAAAATACTTCTGGTCTTTAATCCACTCCACATACTTTGGAAATGCAAATCCACTCAGTCTGACCCAAGTTCCTATAACTAGGGTAGGCCAAGATGGGCAGTCTGCAGGCTCAGGCTAAGCATCTATCCAGACCCCCATTCCATTCCCATCCAACAGCGACATTCAGGAGGGAAGCACAAGTCTCACAGTGCATGGGATGCACAGAGCCCTGTCACCTGTCTGAGGACCTTCCCTAGTCTGCTGTTTGTATCTCCACAGTCTCCTTGCTAGCGTGACTACCTCAGTGTGAGCTTGGCTTCCAAGGAGGACAGCTCTTGGGCACCACTTGTGCTTCCTGATGTACAGTGTGTAGCTTCCTGAACGTGAAAAGGGCAGCCTACTCCTTAATCATTTTCTTGGAATGGGTGATAGCACATAGGGAAGACAAGACAAATGATCTCAGACTGCTTTGCTGTCATTTCGTATAAGCTCAGTGTACGCTGTGTTCTCATCTTATGCTAGTGTAAATAGTAGTAATGAACACCCTGGTGTATGCATCCATTTCGCTGTTTGTGATCAGTGTTTTCGGGTAAGTTCTTAAATGTGGAATGATCGTGGCAGAAGATATCCACAACTATTTAATAAATAGCAATAAAAAGCTATCAGGCATGATTGCCTAGCCTCATGCATCCCTATCCATCAGAATCTGACAATATTTTTAAACTTCCTCAAATTGACAGGGAGCCTCAAAACCTTGCTTTTACTTTTATTGTTTTGACTTCTAGTAAAGCTAGCAGTTTGTTCCCATAGATTAACTATTTCCACCTAATTCTCTTTCTGGCTTATAATATTTTTAGTGTACTGAGGCTCGTGACTAAGTAAGAATCCCTATGGAATAAATGTGCCCTCTAAAGCCCCCCCAAAAAATTAGGCAAATTTTTGTGATCAGTGACAGGAGAAAGTTAGAGTATTAAAACCTCCCATCATGAGAGGGAAAGATGGTTGGTTCCCGTGTATTAGGGTGCTTGCCACAAAGTCTGACAACCTGGCATCAATCCCCAGGACCTACTGGTAGGAGAAGAAAACCAACTCCCACAGTTGTTCTCCGACCAAAACATGCACACATACAATGCCCACTTGTACCCACTGGTGAAGAGCAGTAGGGAGAAGACCCTGCCAATTGCGAGGGAGACAGTCAGTCATGGAGGAGTCCACACCCGCATCCTTCTCACTGCCCAGGACTAGAAGGGGTAAAGATCTGAGTCATGTGTGCCTACCAAAACCTTCGACAATCACCTAGTGAGACGAACGACTAGGATGGAGGGTGTTTTTCTGACAATTGTCTTTCCTGTGCACATAACCTTTGGATAATGTTCTCAATGTTTTCATAATACAGAAGTCTTGGACCAGCTTTTGAACACACAGACACACTTTCAGATATTGGTGTATAATGTACACAACAGAAAGGTGTACCAAAGAATCCAAACTGTATTGAAATACACTTCTCAAAATACCTTAAAATAAAAGTGAGATAAATATTCATATAGACATATTTATTATTTCATTTTATCTGTATGGGTGTGTACTTAAGTGTATAACACCCACATGCAAGAGACTGTGGAAGCCAGAAGGGAGAGTTGAGGTCTTCTGAGACTGGAATTTTAGACAGTTGTGAGCCTCCATGTGGATGCTGACAACCAAACCTGAATGCTCTAAAAAAGCAACAAGTTATTATAACGGAGGAGCCACCCTTCCAGACAAAGATATCCTTTTTTTTTTTTTTAACATAGCAATAAGGCTAACATGAGTCTCAAATTTGGGCACAATCAGGTGTACTCAGGTGGTATGGTCATCTACAAGGCTCATACATTTAGAATTAGTGCTGAAGGTAAATGATATCATTGCTAACAACACAATGACAGCACAGGTTAACACTAATATTGATGTCTTTTGTTGTCAAAATTCATCATTGGCAAGAATGCTAAGTTTTAATGCAAAGTGTGAGAGGTTGAAGAAAGGAAGATATAACTTTTCCTGTTTCCATTGGGGGCATTCAGAGCTCTTGGAGTATATTAAAGAACTTCTGTGTGAGAGACTGAACGACTAATATTAACTGAGGGAAAATGGTACATCAAAGTCTACCTTTAGAAGCCCCAGAAAATACACACACACACACACACACACATGCACACACGCACACACATGCACACGCACACACACACACACACACATAAACACACACAAAAACAACGATTGTTATAAAGAAGTCTTACCTTTTTATTTATTTATTTTTTGACTTATTTACTTTACATACTGCTCACTGCCTTCCTCATGGTCACCCCCTCCCACAGCCCTTCACTCATACCCACTCTGCTTCTCCTTTGAGTAGGTAGGGGTCTCTCTGGGTATTCCCGCACCTTGGCACTTCAAGTGTCTGTGAGGCTAGGCACTTTCTCTCCCACTGAGGCCAGACAAGGCAGCCCAGCTAGAAGAACATATTCCACAGACAGGCAACAGCTTTTGGGATAGGCCCTGTTCCAGCTGTTCAGGACCTACATGAAGATCAAGCTGTGCATCTGCTACAGATATGCGGGCCTAGGGCCAGCCTGTGTATGTTCTTTCATTGGTGGTTCAGACTCGAGAACCCCAAGGGTCCAAGTTAGTTGACTCTGTTTGTCTTCCTGTGGAGTTCCTCTCTCATTTGGGGCCCACAATCCTTCCTCCTATTCTTCTGGAGTCCTCAAGCTCCATCCACTGTTTGGCTGTGGGTGTCTGCATCTGTGTGAGTCAGCTGCTGGGTGGAGCCTTTCAGAGGACAACATGCTCCTGTCATATGGTTCAGGAGTCTCGGAGTCTTACATTTTTATAGAGTCTTGTTGTAACTCTTGTTTTGAATTCCCCTGCGCTTGAAATACTATTGTTTTCTTGGTAGACAGACATTCACTCCAAGGATGGGATAGACACCGATAAGCTACTTGCTTGTCCACAACATCAACTGAGACTTTGAAGCCTACAAGCCTGTGGTTAGTACAAGGACTGCAGAATAGGATAGTCAAGCAATACTGAAGAAATGTATAAACCAGTCCTGGTTCTTAGTGGACTCTTTTACACACACACACACACACACACACACACACACACACACACACACAAAACCCTATACAATTAGTTGTCCATGAATCCTTCCAGAATTTTAGAAGATAAAATATACTTGAATTCTTATTCTATTTGCAACTTATTTTGCTGTAAAGAATGAGGAATTTCAATTATTTTGCTAATGGATGATCACTTGCTGGTGATTTCCTTGTTGATATGAAATGTCGTTCCTTTACTGAATCTTTACACAGTATTTGTTTCTGCATTCTCTATTCAGTTTGGCAGCTTATTTACTCTGCAAAGTCTAGTTACTTGACTTTATGACTCATACAGTTTCTGATTCCTATGGGTTACATGGGAATAGAACAATCACATCTTATAATACTAGGCAAAAGAGAGAAGGAATAGGTACCCCTGTGACACCCTTTTGCATTTGTGCAACTCAGCATCTTCAAAGACTTTGTCCTTCCACATTGGTTGGAATCTGGCTTCCCTGAACTGCTTCTTTAACCCCATACCTTTCATTTCTTATGTTTCATGCTTTGATTATCATAAGACATCTTGTTCTAAACCTTATGGCTATGCAGCTAGCTTTCTAAGTAAAACGTGGTCTAGTTATGACCACATAAAAGCAAGTACATATTGTATCGAATACTTCTAAGGGGATGTTATTGACACAAACTATGCTTTTAATGAACTCAATGTAGGTGGAAATATGGACATCTCTACCTTGAATCTTTGAAAAAATTCACCACCCAAGACCTTTTCTGCCACCTCTGGCTTCGTTTTGCTATTTATAATGTCACCTTAAGTGACATTTAGTCGGAGAGTAAATAGATATCATCTTATAGGTGCTCCTCATACATAATAATTCTAATTATATGAATTACTTTTTAATTATCTTATTAATATCTTGCTCCATAATCTAGGCTCCATGATGGCAGTGATCATGTTTGCTTCAATTTCCTCAGTGCCTAACTCAGAACCTAACCCTAACACATAGTATGACTTCTGCAATTTTTGTAACAAAACATCAATTCTTATCTTCAACAGGGGGATAGCATTACAGCAAGTTATAAGCTTGTTTCAAGGTCAGCATGCCTGAATACAAATCTGTCTGTACCTCTTATTAGCTGTCAGATCTAAGACATATTACTAATCTTGTCAGCACCTCACTTTACATATCTGTCAAGTGAGGACAGCAGCATGTGTGGGAAAAGGCTTTCTGAAGACAAAGCATGTGGCATAGCCAAGTCAGCTACTCTCATCTTGCTCATTCTGGGGGAGGAGGCTCCTTGAAGGAAAATAAAGGTAAGGAATGGAAAACTTTAAAATATCTCACTTTACATCAAGTTCTTTTCTATATTTTTTTCAACTGATGGTAATACAAAAAAAAAAAAAATCCCCCCCAAAAAGATTGTTTCAAATGAGTCATGATTGGCATAGATTCCTCTATGTGTGAATTCTACAGTAATAATAAGAGCACACATTCTTCCTTTTGAAGCATACAAGCTCATTCTTTCAGAGAAGAAGAAAAAGAAGAAGAAGAAGAAGAAGAAGAAGAAGAAGAAGAAGAAGAAGAAGAAGAAGAAGAAGAAGAAGAAGAAGAAGAAGAAGAAGAAGAAGAAAA
>NC_034600.1:32793336-32796527 GCF_900095145.1 Mus pahari | reverse complement strand
AGGAGGAGGAGGAGGAGGAGGAGGAGGAGGAGGAAATTTTTTGTTAAAAAGAATTGTGTAGAGGAGTTTTAGTCCAGCAACATGACTGCTCTGATCATGTCCAAAGACCTTCTAGGTCTTTGTGATCTGGCTGGAATGCAGATATACCATACACTTTTAATCCCTCTGACTGAAATACAGACACATCTTTAGTGCACATCTTTAATCCCAAAGAATGATGTATAATTAAAGGACAAAGTGATGAATCAGAGAAAGAATTGACAGAATAGAATTACGCCCTACTCTTACAAGAACAGCACAAGAAAGAAAAGCTATTTAATAGCAGCACAGAGTAAATCAGTTCAGTTCTGTGAAGAACAATTCAGTCAGTTGGGAGTCAGTGTGGTGAGTGAGTTCCCTTCAGCACAATTCAGTGCAATTTAGTTGAATGCAGTTGCGTTAAGTTGAGTTTATGCAGTTCTGTTCAGTTCCTGTAGTTGGTGCAGTCAGTGAAGTTCAGCTTGTGGAATTCAGAGGGAGTATTCCCCAAGCAGAGCAATTCAGTGAGAAGCCAAGAAAAGTCAGATTGAATGAGTCAGATTGGAGAAGAGTTTGAACCAGACCAGAAAAGTTGAACCAGCCAACCAGAGTTCAGAAAGAAAGCCTCCAAGAGAATAATTACATCAGATGTATAGAAGTAGCTTTTACAAGTTGCCAGGCCACAAATGAATATTTAACACTGCCAGAAATTTTTCTGACATAGGACATCTCTGGCTGCATCCTAACTAGGATGTAGGAGAATGTAGGGGATGATGGCTAGTATTTGCATTTGCATCCAAATCATTGACCTGCAATGTCAATCATCAACTCTGAAATCCATGCCAACAGGTAAATCCTGAAATCATCTTTATCTCCAACGACACATCTTTACTACCCATATTTAATCATAATGAAGCACTTGCTGTTTAACTTCATGAAGAGTTTATTATTCCTTGGCTGATGAGCATAGGCATGGGCCTGGCCCAGCAACATTTTTATAAGAAAGAAAAAACAGATACATCAACTCTTCAATACTAAAGGGGGAAAAAATAACCCCAACAACTTATGACAGTAAGAATACATTATTCATGAAAATGTGCCTATAATTTTAATACAACTAAGTTCCTTATTTTGTGCCTTTCCATTATATCAACATCTTTCAAAAAGCACAAGTTTAAAACCCCACACTTTATGTTCAAGAGGTTCCTTTGTCTATAATAGAATAGTGACACAGGCCCAATCTCATGCAGGTCTTGTGAAGGTGACCCCAGCAACAGTGACTTATGAGTGTCATGGTTATGTCATGCTCAGAAGACATCTTTGCGTCCCGCAGCTTCTCATCCTCTTGTATTTTTTCTGCTCCTTCTTCATGACATTACCTGTGGTAGTTATCATAGGCTTGTTATCATTCAATATTTGAATGCTTAATCAAACCAGGGAATAGAATTGTTTGGAAGGATTAGAATGATTAGGAGGTGTGTCCTTGTTGGAGAAAATGTATCACCAGAAAGGAGTTTTGATGTTTCAAAAGCCCACACTAGGTCATCTAGGCTCTCTCTCTCTCTCTCTCTCTCTCTCCCTCTCTTTCCCTCTCTCTCTCCCCTCTCCCCTCTCCCCTCTCCCCTCTCCCCTCTCCCCTCCTCTCCCCTCTCTCTCTCTCTCTCTCTCTCTCTCTCTCTCTCTCTCTCCTGCCTACATGCTGCACTGCTATGATGATAATGGTCTAAGCCTTTGAGAATATAAGCATGTTTCCAGTTAAATGCTTTCTTTATAAGCATTGCCTTGGTCATAATGTCCCTTCTCAGCAATAAAACAGTGACTAGGACATTCCCTGAGCCTTGAACGGGGCAATATAACTGGTCCACTTAAGGCAGAGCAATCTACTCACATTTATTTTCAATACATTGGCCAATTAATAGCTTTCTGCATTAACTGCTCAAGCTGCAACAAGAAGCTTCTTGAATGAAGGCTCGGCATAGCATCAATGTATGGGAGTAAAAAAATGCAGAAGGCATTTGACAACATGATCATGTAGCAAAACGATAATTGTAGGTTCCTCACATAGGGCATATGACCTCACTTCCCTTGGGGTCTTTAATAGGTTTAAAGAATCAGCTGTGCGTTCCTTCCTGTACAGAATCAGCTATGGGTTCCATCCTGCAGGGGTGGGACTCAGGTCCAAGAAGAAAACAGTTGGTTACCTCATTAAGCATTATCCTCTTCACCATGGCTTGTCACTTCTGAAGATACGAAATTAGAGCCCTTCTTAAGGTTACATCTCAGTTATTTGGTGAGAAAGAAAGGTTAACAGAAGAAAATGAGATCTGTGACTTCCTCGTTATCTTAGAACTCTAAATGTTTGAATGACTAGCCCGTATCCATGATGCCCCCAATTGTTTCACTGCAGAAAACACAATTTTGTTTTTCTCTAATTTTATTTGAGCAACTTGGAAGTTTAATGATTTCTTCATAAACCTATTTCTACATTTGGCATCGACTTTATGTAGGAGTGATAACAGCTTTGAGCGAGTGCGGTTTTTCGTTTTTCCCTTTTCATCATGACGAAGTCTTGCTAGCAATAAACAGACTCCTTTCTACTTCGATGGACAAATGTTCATGTCTGAAGCCTGATGTGAAGCCTCAAAACGTTCAAAAGACTAGAGCGGAAGAGCCTCAAGTTTGAAGCCAGCCTGGTCTACGTAGCAAGACCCTGTCTCAGACTTAGAAACTAAGACAATCAAACAAAGGAAGAAACTTAAAGGCAAAAACTTAAAAAAAAAAAAAATAAAGAAGAGTAGTGGAAAAGAACAGAGGGAGAAATGACAGTGAGGAAGTGGTAGGCAAAAGAGAGCAAGGAAGACCAGGAGTGGGAGGGACATGTTCGAGAGGAAAGTGATGAGGACAAATGAAGAACAAATGTTGTTGAGAGGAGGATGGCTCTCCCAAGTGAGACAGGACCAAGAGCCAATAAGAGGACAAAGCATATGTTGGTGTGGATCTATTCCTGGACACCAAGAGCATTACAGTGAGCATCCCTCTGGCTCTCTTGGCAGGAGAGTTATTATAAGCCAGAGCTTGGGGTTGGGGGAGAGAGAGAGAGAGAGAGAAGAAGAAGAAGAAGAAGAAGAAGAAGAAGAAGAAGAAGAAGAAGAAGAAGAAGAAGAAGAAGAAGA
>NC_034600.1:32792029-32793151 GCF_900095145.1 Mus pahari | reverse complement strand
GAGGAGCAGGGGGAGGGGGAGGGGGAGAAGAGAGGAGGGGAGGGGAGGGGAGGGGGAGGGGAGAGAAGAGAAGGGGAGAGGAGAGAGAGGAGAAAGTACTCATGCTCCCAAACCAGACCCAAGCGTAACAGTACCAGTCAAGATGGTGACATCTAGCAAAGAAGAATTGCTTGCTACCCCCAGAACTCACTAAATGCTTAGGAATCTAGATACTGGAATCACTAAAAATATCTAGCTGTTTCTCTTCAAATTTGGGCTGAGTGTCCTTTCGCAATAGGAGCTATGATCCTGCCAATTTTAAAGTTTACAGCTCCAGCTGTTGAGGAGTTACATAAGAGCAAAAGTGATCAAAGGGCCTCAAGAATGGAACATGCTTGAACTCCCCTCCCCCTTGCTTGCATAACTGCTCGAATGGAATGGCAATGCAAAGTGCAATGGAAGCATCACTTGCCCAGCCTCTGCCTCCTCTCCAAGGAGACAGGGGTAGGGGGTGCAAAGAGCCGGGGGGCAGGGGGTAATGAGAAATTGTGCTGGATTCAAGCAGTGCAAATATTCTTTGTCTCTCTCCCTTTCTCAGATGATAGACAGACAGACAGACAGACATATATTTGCAGAAGGTTAGACAGAAAGATTTTAACAGCCAAAAGAATGGGGAGTTTGCTAGGAAATTGTACGTCCTAGGGCTGTCAGAAGATACACATATAAAGTCTCATCAGCATGGCCGCCTAAATGTTAGCTGAACAAGAATAACGATATACACATATAAAGTGACTAGGGAAAGCCCACCTCAACCCTACACAAAGACGGACAGGCAGCTAAGAAATGCTGAGAGAAGTAGGGAAGAACGCATCAATTAATTGTCCAATGCCAAATGGTCAGCCCTGAAAGCCTATTTCCAAGTAACATTGTATGGTCTGAGCAGGTGGTATATATGTATCTGTGAATTCCTATACATATGCAATTGTATGTAACAACAATTAACAAAAAAAAAAAAGAGGCTATAAGTTTGAAAGAGAACAAGGGTGGGTTTATGGGAGGGTTGGGAGGAAGGAAAGGGAAACAATATGATATTGTAACCTCAAAAAGCAAAGAAATAGTTAAAAATAAAAGAAGTTGTGATAA
>NC_034600.1:32722126-32786939 GCF_900095145.1 Mus pahari | reverse complement strand
TCCTCTCTCTCTCTCTCTCTCTCTCTCTCTCTCTCTCTCTCTCTCTCTCTCTCTGGAATTTCTTTTGACGAGAAAAGTAAGAATTGCAGAAATAGAAGTCATAGACACCTGATCAGTTAGCCAGGGCCTTTTAAGGAAAACATGATAAGAGTTTATGTGCAGGCTTGTCGGTAGTCATGCAAGAGACCAGACTGACCCTGGTGACGAGAGGAAGAACGTTTGTCACAGAAATTGTGGAGAGAAAGTACACTGATTGACAGGGAGCACTAACCTCCAGCTAGATGGCGAGTCCCCTCCTATGTGCTTTGAATGATCCTTCCAGCAAGCTCACTGTGGGCTAGGAAAGGGCTGGCAGGCCTGGCACAGGACTATGGTTTTAGCTACCTAGGAAAACCGAAGAAGGAAGACTGAAAGTTCAAAGTCAGCCTGGGCTACATAACAAGTTCAAACCTAGCCTGGGCCAACTAGTGAGACCCTGCCTTAAAATAAAAAAAAGAAAGAAAGAAGGCTGGGAAATAGGTCAAAAGTAGAATATTTGCCTAACATATATGAAGCCATAAGTTCATGTGAAGCCAGAGGTTCAACTCCCCATACTCTCCAACACACATTCACATGCACATACACATATATACACACATACACACATGCACACATGAATGCACACATACACATATGCATACATGAGTACACACACACACAAACACACACAGGCATACATATACATATGCACACACAAATACACACATACATACACACATGCACACTCACACAGACAGACACATACACAGAGAGACAGTTGTTTGTTTAAAGACACAGTTAATATATGACAGGGACAGAATTTGAGCCTAGTGACTTGGGCCACCAATGCCATGGTTTTGACCACTGTGCTTCACTGCTAAAGCCTTCTTTACTTGCCCACCACAGCCTGAACTTCAAAATGACTTCTGGTATTCTTTCCTCTGTGCTTTTCCCCTCTCTATATCACTATATATTTACTCACACAAGAAAAAACTGCTTCCTGTGCACAGTTGGTCATTGACATTTTCTGTTCTTCATTTATTGAACAGACTGAGGATACTTCGCTTGGTGAATACTTGAAAAAAGGAATAAGGCTTGCTTACTTAAAACACACACACACCAAATAAACATTACAACGTTCGGGTATATATCCAAAGAATATTCTTGAGCAGGTTGGAGGTGGGGGGAGCCAAAACCAGATCTCTGTCTTATGCTCTTACTTTCTGGGTTGGAACAAGCCAGACTCTTGTCTCTCCTGGTCCTTGGCCTTTGAGACACTTGAGTCTGGTCCACACAGCTTGCTTGCGTCAAGGTTGCAGCCAGAAGCCTGTCTATGACCTGTCTACCCATTTCCTGGGCTACTTGAGGCTATTGCTACTTCCCCGTAACCTTCAAAGCTACAGGGCTACCTCTGGCCACTTGCAGATCACTGTGGTGCAACCTCCGACTTCCTTGTTCCTGCTTTGATTTCACTTCGCAGATTCTGATTTGAGTTTCCCATCCGACCAAACGCAGATCTTGTCACTTTCAATTCAGTGTGTTCTGTTCCCACAAAGAGGAGGCCAATAGTTACCTGGGTGCGGCTGCTTTTCATTTACTAAATTATCTATTTCTCAGAGGTAAGAATCTGCTGTAAGAAGTTCACCTGGTTTGGCTATCAAAATCTGGCAGGTGGTTAGCAATATCTAATTTAAAAGTATGAAAATGAATGCATGAATGTTGTTCATCTCCTGTCACACTCTGACAACACTCACGTGCATCCAACTTACTCAAGAATCCATCCCCATGTATGTTGTGTTATGAAATAGAATCTTAGACTGAGGACGCACGAGCAACACAGCTTCTTTTTTATTACATTTTTTTTTTTAGTTTTTGAATTTATAAATACATCATTCTCTTGCTTTCCTCCCTCCCACACTTTCTGTGTATCCCCTCACTCTCTCTCAAATCCGTGACCTCTTTTCCTTTAATTGCTATTGCTTAAACACATATTTGCACGTGTGTATGATATGTATGCACATACACGCATATAATCTTAACCACAGAAACATAGCCTGTTCAGTCTATCAGTGTTACCTGCGTGTTTATGATATGAGAACTGACCCCTTAGTATTAAATAACTAATTGGAGAGGCATTCTTTCTTGGGGCAACTGAAGAATGCTAAGAGTAAATGACACAGCTCCTATATACATTAAGATGTCCTTAGACACGATAACCAACAGAAAGATCCATCCAGGTTGTTGCAACCACTGAAACTTGGGGATAGTGCATAGAAATGAATGTATTGTTTTCTAAGTCTTTGTGATTGGATATTTCAGTGATTAAGATAATGGTGATATTAAAGGACTTGGGAGTAGCCAGATATTCCTGGTATAATTGTGAGAGGAGATATTTGTATCTACTGTCACATGTTTGAGCACTGACTGATTAGGATCAATTTATTTGGAAAGCTTGTGAAAGCATTCTAGTCCAAGGCTAAATAGATGGCTTCCTTGGAAATAATATTTATGTTTTGGTCTTCCTGTGGAGGACAGGCTCTATCTTGCCACAGCTTCAGGCCTCCAAGTAGCCTAGATTATAATGCTGCGACTTCCTAGGAATTGGAACATGAAATGGTACTTGTGATAAAGTTAGCTGGAAACATTAGACATACTGTGTGGAGGTGTGTTTAGACAAAGATTTATAACAAGAGATTCTTCTTCCTCTTAAGAGAAAAAGGAAAACGTTGGCTTTATAAACTTTGAAAGATCAGAAAGGTCAAAAAAAAGCTGAGTCTTGTCTCTACCTACGCAATTGGGCCTTCCTACTATAAAGTTGGGTTAACTAAACAAAAGCATGAAGATATCCTTAGTCATAGCAGCATGTACGTTGACTACTGTGTGCATTGAAAGTTTTTAATGGAATAATTTGCACAGGGAACAGAAAGACACTAAACTAGAATTATTATTGTTTGTAACTTTTAGAAGTTAAAGATTCAAGCAAAGGCATTGGGTTAGGACCTGTGATGTAAATCGCACCCCACGATCCTGCTTGACATATTTCTGAGTTTTCCAATGTCTCCATTTCCTGCTGGATTTAATGGGCAGAGGTCATTCTGTTTAGACTGGAAACGTTTTAGCTTTGAAATGCAAAGACTGCTCTCACATCCTTTAGTAGCTTTTTCCCAATATGCTGAAGAACTGGTTTCCAAATGTATGGCATTGACAGCACCAGGCTCCTGCTTAAAACGTGGTAACTTCTGTCCTGTTTAAAAAAAAAAAAAAAAAAAGTTCAATTGTTTGCCAGCTCACTTACCAGTGATGTGGTAGTGGTGTAAGTGAAGATGCCCCTGAAATCCCTCATAGCAGGGTGCATTTCAGCTTCTGTAAACACAACAACAGTAGTGTCCAAGATGAGAAGGTGTCTGCAAATTGATTATGTGGGTGGTGGGAATTCAGCTATTACCTAACCCTGGAACCAAGATCTCGGTCCTAATGGAAGGTAAACATGGTGTGGTCACAGTCATCGAACAGACAAACACCAAAACAAAGCGACATAATACCAAATGCAATGCCCCAAATTAACCAGTAAGCCACACTTGCTCAGGAACCAAGTAACATCCTGGATTGCTGGGAATTGTAGTTCTTGGGAAACAGCAAAGCTTCATTCAAAAGCATAGTGGTAGAGTGGGGAGCTACAGGTTTGCCTTTATAAGCCCCTGCAACACCTGGCTCAATGACATTCCAGATGGGAAATTTTGGGGAACAGTCCTGACCAAAGACCCTCTCTTGGTCAGTGTTTAATATTTTTATAATGCTTGCTTTAAATTTAGACCAAAATGGTGGAGTTGGTTTTTTTTTTTCCTCTAGAGAATCACAGGATTAACACTAACTTTCAGCAAAATACACAGTTGACAAAGTGTTGGCCTACACATCCATCAGTACAAATAGGTTGTTTTTGAACATGGGACACGTCCCATTTGGTTTGAATTGGGTTTGGTGTGGTTTTTATCTAGAAGAGGTTAAAAGCTGTATAAATATTAAAGCGATCTGGTTTCTTACTGAGTGAACCAGACCCAATTAATTTTGGTCAGTGAGATCCTAACAAACCAGAATGTTGCAGATGGAACATTCCGAGTTCTGCTGACCCACTTCAAATGAAAGGATACGCAATTGAGGCCCATGCATGACTGGATGGGCCTAATTAGGATTGTTTGTTTTAATGTTTCACTGCATGTCTCCACATCAGGCATATGCCTAGCTGTTCTCGGTCAACTGGTCTGAGGCTAAAATATGTTAATGTACATCATTCAACTCTTAGTCTCTGGAGGAGGGCAGCCTTTGATCACAAATCCCTTTGGCCACTCGCTCTGTGTTACCAGATCAAGAATGTGGGTATTTATTTAATTTGGCATGAATTGGGAAAATTAAATCAACACGTCACCAAATGCAAGCCCTCCCTCCAGAAGGTGTGGCTCAGGCAAGGATCTGAGTGCAGTCCCAGAGGAGCCATTTCTATGGCACATAAAGTTTTTATGATACATAAACTCTATATTTATTTTTGAATTTTTTTCAAGGCTGTCAGCGAGAGGGTGGCTGGCATATAGCAAACTGCAGATTGTAAAATCTTTCCACAACGAGGCAACTGCAGTTTCCATAGTGACTGTGGTCCAGGTTCTCACAGCCGTGTTCTTACCACACTGGACTATGGCCAGGCACCTTGGAGGTCAGACAAATACAGCCAGCGAAGGAAACCCTAGATGGTGATGGTCCTGTCACAGTGTCCTTTCCCATACCCCTCCCAGTCACCAAGCCACTGGCTTCCTTGCCACAGGACCAGGGCAACGTCCTTCTCTCCTGCCCAAGTTTCCATACCATGGCTCACATTCCTCATTGTTCTTGGCGCAGAGTTTGGCCCTTGCTCTGAGAGCCTTGGAATCCATCTAGAAAATGAGGCTCTTCTAAGGCCAACTTCCTGTGCAGACTTCAAACATACACAGGGGCCAGAACCGGCTCTCATGGGCCGAGAAAACAACATAAACTACACAAACCTGGGTCTCAAGCCTGCCAACAACAGGCTAATAAATCTTCCCTTGTTGCCCCGGGTGGAAGAAACACTTCTGAGATCACTTCTACTCTACTTGGGGGATTAAAAAAACCCTCCAAACCCCAAAAATGTAGCCTAGATTCTTTGTCGACGGTCTGCAGGGAGTTCCAAACAGTTCGTGAAGTAAAAGGTTACTTTTTGAAGATCGAAGGAAGATTGTCTCTCTCTTTTTTTTTTTTAAGCATTCAGTTTTATCTCTCCCCAAACATTTCTCTTTGCAAAATATAGCACACTCAGAAAGAAAATGCATATAGCCACGTGTGCATAGCACATGTCTTCTTTGCATAACAAAATGAATCCTTAGAGTATAAGTCCCTTCTAGCGAAGACTTTTCAACAGTTAGGCGTTCTGCTCACAGGATCGAAAGTCTTCCTGGAGGAAGTCAGGTCTGAACTTATAGATTCAAAACTGACAGCTACCTCCACAAATCTTTTTAAGAAAAAAAGTATGAATGTAGCCAAGCTTGCAGCCATCTGCACCAGAAAGTTGACCACATGGAAGAAGGGGATGACCGGGGATGCAGTCACCTATCCGAGGTGACTTCAGTGGCCGCCACAGGACTGCAGCCACGCATTTGTCTTGCAACTCACACACCTATCTATCCAGCAGTGGCTTCAAGTTGCAGAGCTGCCTTCCCGCTCTGTCGCTCTATTCTACAATATTCAAACAACAGTTTTCATTTGGCTCCGTGCTATCTGTGGCTTCCATCGGGGGAACTCGAATGGGAGTCAGTAAAAATGTTAGTATTTCTCTTTCTCCCATCCCCAGGATCAGTAGGTCCTCTCATTTGTTGGGGAAGGAAGACTCTAACAAAGCTAAAAAGGTACTCATTCACTCAGTTCTGAGCCTGTCTTCTGGCTATTAGAGTGTACTTCCTCTTTTCCTAGAACTGGACTTTACGTATATTCTACGGCAAAAGTAAACACGGTTTCTATTTATGGAGTAGGGGTAGACAAACCCTTAGAATCTGAGTACTCTCTCTCAGGCAAACTAAGACAGTCTCCGCAGGACCTCAGCAGGACACAGTGCTGTCAACACCATGAGTCATGCTTTCCATCAATAAAAGTCCTTAAAAGCCCAGCAGCTAGTAATTGGATAAGAGGTCACACAGCTCCAGGCAACAGGAAGAGCTCAGACTCCCAGCCTCTAAGGATAACGGAAAGATGATGTGATGTGCACATTTGATCAAACCTTGGTGTGTGTAAGCATGGTCACATGGTCGCAAGGTCCAGGGTCTCATGGCCCCATGGTCGTGTGGTCACGTGGTCGGCAATCTGCCCCCTCGAGGGACGTACAGAGCCAGTAAGGGCTTGCTCAGGACCAGAGACCTGTCAAACTTAGTGCAATTTAGCGTGAACTGATACCAAGCCGGTGAGTTCTACCTGGGAGGATAAAATCCATCCTAATAAACATTCATTGTCTGGAAGTAGAATTCTGCTTACTTACTTTAACTCCACTCTTTCCTTCTCCCTCCCTATCCAACACCTTCATATATATACACATATGTAAAGTAAGTAGTTTTGGAAGGTGGTATGGTTATAAAACACAAGCAGTTGAAATGATAAAACAATAACCTCCCTAGATGGCTAAGAATTAAGTAGATAAAAAGTAGGGGACATTTTATTTTGCTGTATCTGAGAAGTGTTAGCCAGTTGTAAAACTAAGAGCTTATATAATAGTTTTAAGAAGAACTTTGGTGATCCAAGATTCCAACACTCAGTTATAAATCTCCAATGATAAGATGTCTACACACGCCAACGTGGAGCTGAATGTCAGTGACCTCAACCAAAGATGAAGTCAGTGGCCTTGCGAAGACCGCTTTCCAGTCCATACCACAAAAGCCCAAGTCATTGCTCCCTAGAATATTAGGCAGGTGAATGAGACAACGCTATGGTCTGAGAAGTGCTAAGCAAATGCAGCCATTGATTCATTGTTCAATGGAGCACGGGGTTAGCTGAACACCACCATCTACTTTCCCCTGGGTTCACCTCATATCCCTAAGTGTGGAAGCAGGAAACATCTCCCAGTCTCAGAATCTTCTTCCCTTAATCTCACTAAAATCACGGATAGCCTGGTAGATACTTCATATGAACACATCACACGAAAGATCAGCAAAATGCACATTGCTAGCCTTGCTTTCTTTTACCAAATGTTTTTCCCCCCTAAAAGACAGTAAAATAGAAACAGGGAATATACCTATTTAGTAAGGTGAAATGTTAGTCCCTGGATTGCCAATAAGAGCAGACACTAGAAACATAGACACATACATACATGAGATCTATACTACTCCATGTTACCCAGAACAAAACCCAAGTGCTACCAGTACCAATGTTGTATCCTACATGCTAACACAAACACACTTATGGTAACTGATCACTTGGATCCCAACTAGATAGGGAGCCCAACAAAACATGACACCTTTAGGACATTCTGCGAGCACCATGACTCTGGTCATAGCAGGGAGTTCCTTAAAACCAACTTTCCCAAAATATACAAAGAACTATTAACACCAGATGATTTAAAAACAAAAAGGCCAGTTTAAATAGAGGCAAATATTAGACTATCCAATTAAAAATTCATTTGAAAGAATCACCTATTCTTTTCTGTCTGTCCTATTTCTTGTCTGTCAAATATGTTTTCATATACTCATTTGCTAACAGTATTGTTGTACTTGAAAGATACAAGTATAAGTGGTTACCCCTAGCTGTGGCGGTACTGGGAGGCAATGAAACCTTTAATAGTCAGAACTAATGGAAAAAGTTGGATTGGGGAGGGTGTGGTTTGAAGGGGACATTAGGTCTGCAGCCCTTCCTGTCTCCTTTGCTCTGTCTTTGCCTTCTAACTGCTCTGAGATAAACAGCTCATCCTCTATGCACATCCACCATGATGCACAGTGATGGCAAAGGCCCAAGGCACAGGGCCAAGCAACCCTGACTGAAACCTCGCTGCACCGAGCTTTCCTCCTTTTAAGTGGACTATGGCGAATATCTTTGTTACAGTGATAGAAAGCTAACACATCGATGAGAATACAGATAGCAAATGAATATGTGAAACACTATGCAATATCGCTCAAAATTATAGAATTACAAATGAAAATAATAACTAGGAATCTCTACCCATCTACTAGAATAGCCAGAATTCAAAACATTGCCCACATCCAAGGCTGGTGAGTGTGGGGAGTAACAGGAGCGCTCTCTCATCACTGGTGAGAAAATGGTCTAATCACTATGGAAGAGACTGACATTTCCTTACAAACCCAAACACTTCCTTACCACATAAAGCAAAGAACACATTCCTTGATATTTACTCAAAGAAATTTGAAACTTATTTTCAAACAAACTCACTAGTTTTTAAAGTGGCTCCATCCAAACCTAGGAAGTAAGCAAGATATCTTCCAGTAGGTAAAGAGCAATGGTTCCCAACCGGTGGGTCACAACCCCAAAGGGGATTGAAAGACCCTTTCACAAGGGTTGCTTAAGACCGTTGGGAGACACAGAGGTTTACATTAAGATTCATAATAGCGGCAAAGGGATCAAACAACTCTTTCATAGGGGACATAAGGCCATCCTGCATATCAGATACTTAAAGGACAACTCATTACAGTAGCAAAACTACAGTTAAAAAGTAGCAGCAAAGATAATTTTGTGGTTGGGGGGAGTGGTCACCACAACATGAGGAACCGTATTAGAGGGCTGCAGCATTGGGAAGATTAAGAATCACCAGTATAGATAATCCAAATTGAGTACATTCATGAAATGGGGCATTATTTGAGTATCAAAAGAAATGAGCTATCAAGTCCCACAAAGCTTAGGGGAAGCTTATACACATCCTACTAAATGAAAAAGTCCCTCTGAAGGCCATATACTGTGTGTGTCCAATTATACGTCATTTGAGAAAAAGGAACTCTACTGAGCCAGGAAAATGCTCAGGAGTTGCCGGGCTCCTGTGGCAAAGAGAAAGAGATCTCAGGGGAGTCATAGGTAATGAAACTCCACTGTATGTATGTATGTATGTATTATGTATGTATACATACATGTATATACGCATGCATGTATATATGTATGTTACATACTCCTCTGCATGTGTAATGCTATGCTGGTAAATGGATAACATTGCATATTTGTCAAAAACCCATAGGACTGAGTCACCCAGAGTGAGAAACTCTGAGCCTGAATGTAGCATTGAAGAATGGCGTCAGTTAATAGGGAGAACAAGAGGCAGGAAAGAAAGCCCACTTTCTGCCCATTTTTCTGTAAGCCTACAATTGCTCTCAGATGTGAGGCTTTTAACTCCTCGTCTATCCAAACCTCTCCTGATGGGTGGGTTTCACTGAAGAGCAAAGGGAGGCAGCTCCTCTCCGGATCTGGCTACATTCTCTGGACAGGAAATGCTACTGAAATGTCTTTGATAAAAATTTCGACAGTGACAACTCTTTGCCTTGACTACTAAGCACAAAGGGGATGTGGAATCTGAACTCACACGGCTGCCTGCCAAGGGGGCCTCCTTCTTCAGAGCCTTGATCTCTTCTGAAATGTAATGCTAGAACTTCACAGGCATGGAAGAAAAATGGCTCCTCCCCTCAGACCCCTGAGGGCGGTGACCTGTGCCCTTGAGTGGAAACAGACCAGGAAAAGCAGCAAAGGTGCATCTCTAGGTTTCCTGGGAGTCTCAGACTTGTATGCAAGCCTACGTACCTTCTCAGGCAGCCAAAAAAAAAAAAAAAAAAAAAAAGCCTTGCTAGTAAACCAAGGGCATATTGATTCATTTGTGCTAATAAGATTTGAACTTTCATCAAATTAGGTATGTCTTACTTGGACCTATGATAGGGAGCTGGCAAACGATTATTTTAGGTGTATATGGTGTCACTAAGATCAAGAATAAATGACCAGAGAAGGGAGGGAGGAAGGAAGAAAGATGGCACTGAAGGGTTTGGAGGAGGGGGATCTTAAAGCACTGTGTTTAAATAAACTCACCTCGTCTTGAACACTGAGCTTGTACATATGTTGGAGAAGAGGTAAGTTCTCATGCATTTCAGGGAGAGGATGGCCTGTGGAGGCAAATAATGCTTTCTCCACTCCTCCCATGCACACTGTTATTCTTGCTCTTCTATCTATAGAGACCTAACAAGCTAACGTTACTGACCTTTTGCCCGTGACCTCTGAGGAGATATGATTAGGAACCATCTTCTTTCCTGCGGTTCTTTTCTCAGAGACCATCTTTTTCACCAACATTCTGTTGGTCTCAAGGATGGACTCCTTTGAAGTATCTAGGCTGTGTGGCTCGTGGAGGCTACACAGTCAAATAAAACCACGAATCAGAAACAAATATGAGCATCAAAGCTGAAGTGAATGTAATTATCTTGGGAAATGGTTTCTTTAATTTTAACAATACGTACATAGAAACTGGGCTGCGAAAGGGCTCGGTTGCTTCCTTGGGGTCCCATGTGCTAAATCTAGGAACAAAGCTTCACTTTTGTAGACTCTCTTTTAACTTGTTCATACAGCAGCATCCTTTAACCCGAAGACAACCTTTGCTGTAACGCCTTGTTTATGTTTTTTATTAGACATCATATTTTATTAGAAAACATCATTCACTAACTGATTCGATCACTCACTCCGTGAATGTGTTTGAAGGCATTGTCTGCTACAATCCTGCCAGTACCTCCAGTGCAGAGGCTGGTGGCAAGGCAGAGTTAGAACTACCCAGTGCATGAGATTTTCAACACCGTCATTGGGGGGGAAAGCTAAGAGGTTGATAATAACATCAACTTCATTCCAAAATAGTTCTTGTGGAATTTAGGATCAACCAGAGAATTCATGATTTAGAATCAATCAGAGAGTACGTGAAAGGAAGAAAGAAATGGAATTTAAAATCATAAAGCAGAGAAGAGAGAAATACAGAAATTAATCAATGTGCTCACAAGAGTAGGCTTTTCTCTGTCCACAGGAATGAGTCACTGAGGCATCTTAAACAAAGACCTCATGGATGGAGGTGTGTGTTTTTTGAAGAAATCACTATAATGAAGAAACAATCATGCCTACCCATGGCAGGAGACATTGTGTCTTCCGTTAGTGGCTTCAGAGCTGGTATACAAGAGGAAGGTTTAGGGGCTCCTGTTCCAAACCTCTCTGAACCAAATGTGTGTCCCTGCTGCCATTCCAGAAAAGAGGGGTCCTTTGGGTCAAGTCATTTAAAGTTCCTCAGCTACTAGCAAAACAGTGTAAATCAGAACGCAGACCAAGTAGCGGTACTTACTGAAAATCAGGGTCAACTCTCACATCTCTCCTGAGCCTACAAAGAGCAAGATGCTTCCAAACTCTTCTCAGATTCACAGGGAGAGTGGAGCCAGATGAATGCTAATTAAGCGAACCCATTTTGATTTTCTACGGCAGAGGTTGGCAAACTTTCCGTAAATATTTTATGCTCTGAGGGCCACACAGTCTCACTGCGACCATTCAGCTCTGTTGCTATAGACAAAATGTAAATGAGTAAATGTGGCTGTGTTCCAACAAAACTCCAGTTACCAAACAGGCAATGTGCCAGATGTCACCGTCCAGGCAGAGTGGCCCCCACCTCCTGTCCAGTGGGAATCTGTGGTCTCCACCATTTTGACACAGTTATATTTGCTTTGCATTGTCCACTCATACTCAACACTCTCCATGTTAAAGACAGCATTTCAATAGAGTAGCTTCTCTTTAGTTTTCTGTTCCTTGCTTCCTTATATGTGTGTGAAGCAGGCCATTATTCCTGAGAAAGTGAATGCTGAATTTGAATTCATATTAAGCATCCATGTGTGCCGGCAGGTAATAGCCTTAGAAACTCAGAGTTTTGGAACAGGAAATGAGCTTAAAGGTGTCCTCATCTGATCACTTCCTTGGCATGACCACCTAAAGTTAAAGGGACAAAATGATTTGTCCAATGTCAAACAGCAAAGTGTAGAGGATGATGCCTCCACTCCCTCCTCGCCCCCCCCCCCATGCAAAGTTCTTTCTTCTTATGCAACCACATTTTTCTTTCGTTTATTTAATTTTAGGAAACAAAAGTAATCCTAGTTCATGAAACCAAAAAAGCCCATCCCCCAGCAATCCACTCCAGCTGGCAAACTGGCCAATCAGAGGGCCACTGGCCAGGCAGATGCACACACGTGTGGGCCTGTCCCTCACGTTCCTGTTGTAGTGGCCAGCCCAGGAGGTACAGGAGTCACGGAGATGCATGCAGTGTGTGCTCAGGACCAACCATTCTTCTCTCCAGAACCACAAGAGCTAATGTGATTATTGATTTGCCAACTTACCTCTTGGGTTTGTGGTGAAACCCCCTATATGTTACCTAGGGACCTGTGAAACTCACTGACATCCCTCAGATGGGGTAAAAACCAAACACTGGGGAAGTTTCTAGAGCATGACTCTTTGTTTTGACATCATTTCCTTCCTTCTCCTTCTGCCTTCTTCCAGGATTTGTGTACAGCAAGGCCCAGGTGGGAACACACAGGAATTTTATACACTAGTGTGCACTTCCCTGTGAAGACGGAACAGTGAGTTAGTTCTGCACTGAACATTTCCATTGAATGGAAGTCATAAAAGTAAATGACAGGATGCCCACCACTGAGTAACTCTACAATGGATGAACTGCACTCATTCCCTTAACTAGGTCCTACCACTAACAACACCACGGCTGGTTGGCATCTCATGTTGGAAGAATTCTGAAATCCTTTTCATGCGTATTTCCTTTCATCACACAAAAGGATCTCAAACTCTTGGTTAACTTGCTATTGTCATTTATTTCTGTCTTCCAATGTATCTTCTTTGTGCAACCTTCACTATGACTAATTCAGTCATCCAGCTTGTTTGCATGATTATTTACTGACCCAGACAACTGAAACAATTCAAAGCGGTGAGCTCTTTTCTGGTATGAGTTGGATGGGTACCAATATATTCAAACTCAGTAAGGTCCCTGGGTTTTCCTTCCTAATGTTGCTTGCAGTATGCCAGGTTTTGTGTGAATAATCACATTTAATCCCCTCAGAACTTCATGAAAAAAAAAATATCGCATAACCAGACCTGTTTCACAGAGAGGTAAACTGAGGCTTAGAGATGTTAAATAAACTGTGGGATTTCACAAAGCTAATAAGTGAGGAATAGTCATTCTAATCGTTTTTCAGACAGCAGTGTGTGTGTGTGTGTGTGTGNAGAGAGAGAGAGAGAGAGAGAGAGAGCACATGCATGTAGTGGTGAGCTTGTACTACACCAGTTCGTGCTCCCAGAGGACTGCACTCACATACCCACCTAGGAGGTATCTTTGGATTCTCAAATGAAAGACACACACACACACACACACACACACACACACACACACACACACACACACATTAGTTTATTTTTAAGATGCCTTGACTACCTCAAAGGCTGGGCACTCCTAAACTTTCCCCTGCTACCCCAGGCCCAATCAGGAAAGTGGCCAGTAGCCACTTACCTGAAGTCTCACATGGCTGGTTGGCTTTATTTCCTGCTGTTCCTGTGTCCCACTCTTCACTGAGTCATGGCAATTCTCTTCTGTTCCTCTCTGTGGCCAAGCCACTACAACCCTAAGGGTCTAGCTCCATGCCCAACCATTAGCCGTTGGCATCTTTATTGAACAATCAAAACCAATTGAAGACAATGACCTTTGGCATTTGGACACACAGATTCCCAATTGATTCAAAGCATTAGAACCAATCTCCATCAGAGGCCAGGAGATTGAATCAGATACCGGGCAACTAGAGTCACTGATACTTGTGAGTCAGAATGTGGGTACTGGAAACTGAACCTGAGTCCTCCGGAACCACCAAGTTCCAGAACTGAGTCCAAGTACTCTTAACCATCTCTCCAGCCTCAGAATTCATGTTCTTAAAAATCCATTAACACCTATCACACTTGCTACACAGCTTATAGGTGAGCTAGTCTAACTGAATTGGTGAAATAGAGACTTAGTGAAAGATCCTGTTTCAATAACTGACTTGAAGAGTGGTACAGCAAGACACTCAACACTAACCAATTGGCTCTATGAATATGTGCATACTGTGTATATGTACTTGTAAACATACATAAATATACACACACACACATATACACACACCTTCCCTTCAACAAATAAAAACTAAAAGCCTTCAGAACATATGTTCTTGCAGGTAGTGGTAGTGCATGACTTTAACCCCAGCACTTGGAAGGCAGAGGCAGGCAGATCTCTGAGTTCGAGGCCAGCCTGGTCTACAGCCACAAAAAGAAGCCCTGTCATGTGAAATCAAAAAAAGAAAACATGCTCTTTGTGCATAAAAAGAACAACATGAATTCAACATGGTGAGGAGCCTCATTAACACCCCCACCACCCCCACACACATGCTATCCAAACTTGAAAGTTCCATGTCATCTGTCCCCTGCAGGACACTAATGCAGATCAAAATTTATCCTCTCCAAGAGAAAATGCTTAATTATAAAAATATAAGGAGGAATAGTTAGATATACACTGCATCTGGAAGACTATTCCATAGCTACTGGATTTGGAACAACTTCCAAGTATTTTAAGAAATCTAAAAAGAATTTGGAGAGATGGAAAGTTGGCAGATCTGCCCGGGAATATCCACTAGTGATCTGAAGAAGAGTCACTAATATACTGTGAAACTGAATATATTCCCACTTTTTCCTCAAGAGTCTCCCTCTAGTAAGGGGAACAGGGTCCTACCACAGGTACGCAAGGAGACATGCACCAAATTCATAACAGCATCATTTGTTATTAAAAAATGGAGATCACCTACATAGAAATGGCCAAACATGAATCACTATGGAATTCCCTATGGCAGTTAAAATGAACCAATTACAACATGGGCACTGGCGTGTCAATATGGATAAGCAACAAACTTAGACGTGTAAGGGAGACAACAAGCCATGGGCCATTATACATAGACTGGTATGATTGATGTAATATCAAAAGATATGGGAGGCAACATTTTCCTAGTGGAGACATCTGCAGACATTTAGCTCACAGCAAATACCTCCCCACTGCAAGGAAGATTCATCTAAGAAACAAAATAGAAAAACTATAATGGTTTTCTTCTTAAAAACCTGAAGCTATGTCCATTGATACACATCTGTAATACCAGTGCTTGGGAAAGGGAAACAGGAGGCACAGAGCTTTAAGGTCATCCTGGACTAGCTAGTAAGTTTGAGGCCAATCTGAACTACATAAGACCCTGTCTCACAGGAACAACATAAAGCAAAACGAAAGTCTGAAACAAATAATGAAAAGCATTTATTCTTGTTAATTGGATATGAAAGGATCCAAAGGGTTCTTTATTATTATTTTAATATTTGCTATGTTCAACGGACTTGAAAATTTCAAAGTAAAGCAATGTTTTTAATTGAAGGTATACACCTATCCCTAAAGGGAATTATATCTGGACCTGTATAATAATGGGTGTAAAGTGCAGTGGTTGTATAATAAATGCTAAACAGGGCCCAAGATGTCCGAAGCACTCCACAGAAACTGATAAGTAACACAGAATCAGCCTTGCGTCATCCATCTGACCACACAGCTTGTTGGTCAGCAAACCAGGGTATAGCTTAGGGCCAGATGTTCCTATGTCGCTCCTCACAGTCACATGACAGAGGAAAAAGACATTTACTGCTTACGTTGACAGTACCTCATGTGTTGTTCTTTTCCCCTCGTTGTGGCCTCTGACGCAAAATGATATTATTATTTATTCTGCAATATATAAAGCAAATAAAAACTAAAGAATGAGAATTCCTAGAATCCCAAAGGTGAAAAAGAAAGCATTCTTTTGTAGAAAGCCTTTTCTTAACCAAATTGCAAAGCCTAACGGTAAATCCTCTAAGCCTTCTGAGAGTCCTGCTTGCTGACCACTGAGATCGCCTGTGCCCTCCAATGAACTTAATTTCACAGGCAACGGTGAAGGCTGTTGATGCATGGCAGTTATACGGATAGCTTCTTTTCGCTACACACCCAATCAGGCTTGCCCTGGGATTGTCCCTAGTGATACCCAGGGATACCTCTCCATCGCTCTGCTCTGTGGTCCCCTCTACACACATTGTGTAATTTTGCTCAGGTGCTCGGATGCTGTCTGGTTTTCTTTCATCCCTGGTCTCATCCCCTAATCATGAACTGCAGCATGGAATTCCTTCCCAGACTATAAGTGGAATGAGGACTCAAAGCCCAGCCACTGGTGGTCATTCTCCTACCTGGGAGTGGCCAGGATGGTCTGCCAGTGAAAGACACAGCATACTAAAGTCATAGTGGGCCTTGGACAAAGAAAGAGAAAGGGTCTCCAGGTTAAAAGGTCATTTTTCCAAAAAAAGAAGAAAGTACATCAGACTCAAATATGATCAGGGCTGGTAATATTTGATAAAATGGTCAAAGGTGGAGAAGGCCCCATCCATTGTGAAACTTGAAACAAAACTGTGGCTTTGGGGGGAAAAGTCGGTTTCTTGGAGGATGAAAGAATCAAAGGACAACTCAAGTGACAGCCTCAGAGGGAGAAGAAAGTGAAAGAATTTCAAGCAATGAAGCAATAATGGCCCCAAAATCATGGCTGAGAAGCTTGGCTGTGTGGGCTGAGACACCCGTGGGCAGGTTGATCCGTGTGAGGTGTCCAGGGCTCATCCTCAGAACAGGAACTCTAGGCTCAGCGTAGTTGGACTCACGGAGAGTCTAAAATCATTATCCTGTCTGTCTGCCTTAGGCATTGCTTTGAGGCAAAGTTGGGGGGGGGGGGCTTCCAGAAGACTCTCTGCTGGATGCCCAAAATGTTAGGAAGACTAATGCTGACCATAACAAGACTTCAAAGTTGATGGGTTTCCTTTCCAGAGTTGAAAAATAAACCTAGTCTATGATAAAGACAGAGATAAGTGTGCCTACATTAGTTAAATGCACTAAAGCCCCAAAATACCATCCTTTTAAAGTAGCAGAGAGGATAAATTCCTTTGCCAACCATTGTCAACTGGGCCTATGAAATCACTGGTTTCATACTCAACAAGTGTTCAACCTTGGAAGTTTTATGTGCTTGGCCTATGCAAAAATCATAGTGGGAAACTTGGCAGCTGTTTGAAGTCTCAAATGAATTTCCTGGGCTGCTTCGTTTCCTCCATTGTAAAGCAGAAGGCCAACTTCTGAATCCACACTGTTTCACCTTAAACAGACTTGAATCACCACAGTAAGAGTCACTGAAAGGGAACACGGGGCCAAGATACTACTTATTGATATCGTGCATTAAGCATAATAGTAACACTCGCATTCATCCTCAGCATTAATACCACTATGAATGAAAAGCATTCATCAAAGTCTTACAACTCAGTGCCCTTCCCTGGCTGGTCCTCACCTGAGTATCCAGGTTCTGAATCAGAATCTCTTTCTAGTCCCACCCCCTGGAGTCCCGGACATCCTGTGGAGTCTTCTTTTTACTGTGTTACAAGGCCCAGTTACCAAAGGGCAATAGGGGTATGGTTTCCAAAGCAACCTCCAGAGCTTCCCAGACCGGGAAATAAATCTCTGCTAAGTGGAACAAAAGTACCTTCTTTATCTGTTCTGGGTGTGGCTTGGGCAGGTCTTGGACCCTGAAAGGCATGAATGATGCTCCCAGGGTGACTTGCTCTTTCTATTGACAGTGTCTGAGCCAAGGGGAGGAAGAGGATCAGGCAGGTCAGTGGGGTATTTACCCAGCCCTCTTCTTTGTCCCTTCTCTTTCACTTTCCAGGAAAAAAAGCAGTAGCCATATTAAGGCTGCTGGAACTGAGATAGTGCTTAACTCAGTATCTCAGTTAACAAGGCAGCAAAGCCTCATTGTCCAGTGATAGTCATACTGTGTGGGCATTTCCGAAGGACTGCCAGGAACACTGGGGGCATCATGCAGGAAGTGACTGGATGGGCAGTTCTCTTTCCACCTGTGAGTCACGAGTTGCTGGAGCAGGGAGCTCTGCCAGGCTAACAAAGAAAGCATCGGTTCAAACAGATGAGCAAGGAAGACAGATAACGATAAAGAGGAAGGCTCCGCTCATGCAACACCTTCCCCCACACAGAGATGCACACTCATGATTCCATTTGCCATCTGATCCCAAAACAAGGCAGTCAAAAAGACATCCTCCAGATTCAAGCAAATAAGGAAAGAGACTGAGATGATTTTGAATCAAATGGAATCACAGTCTATCTTCCCGGCATTTATAAAGCAAATCCACATTTCTTGAACCAGCCACAACATCCTTTCCCTTAAAACACCAATCTTAACCTTATATATTGACACTGTCCTCTGGTTGTGTGAGGCTTAAAGTATAGTAGTCCCAAATCTCCATCCTTACATCAACTCCTGTTGTTCTTCTGATCCTCAAAGAAAGTATCTGTTCTTCTTATTCACACCAGGAATACATAGTGAGCTCACTGAGTAGATGCGACATGCCGGGTACCGTGATAAGTTCTGGGGACCCAAAAACTCTGCAGAGACCAGTCTTGCCTCTACAGAGTCTGTGATCATAGAGAATATTCCACCTTCTTCTCTGACCTAGTCCATCCCTTAACTCTCAGGAAAATTGTCCATACCACTTGTTTAGCATTTAATGATCTCCTTCATTTTGTCCACTGTGCTATGTGATGTCATTATTTCTCATCCTACAAATGTCTACAGTATGCCTGGATGCACTATAAAAGATCTGTGAAGACAGAGACTTTATTTCAATCAAGCATTGTGCTTAAAATATGTTGGTGAGATGATCACACACACACACACACACACACACACACACACACACACAAAAATGTGGCAGGTTACTATGGAGGATGAAACGCTCATAGTTTTATATTTTATTATCTCAGGCCTAATCCATATATATGGTGCCAGATATTTGTCTGCTGAGGGGTTTCTTTTAGTTTAGAGGCTGCTCAGCAGCATTCCTGGCTCCAGTTACTCAATGGCAAAAGCTTCCCTGCTCCAACTTTCACAACTAATGAACCCCGCAAACATCATCAGATTTCCTTCATAGAGAAAAGGATTAAAAAAAAAAATCAAGCCATCCACTACCCACAAACCTGAAATATCTTGAGCTTGCTGGCTTTCTTTTATGTCACCAAATTTATACACCCATATGACATGAACATTTAAACATACATACTTAATTTTGTGGAGGACACGGCATTTGTTCAAGGCTTTCAGAAGTGACTTAGAAGCCTATTGCATTAAAAGAGTAAGGAGGGCAAATTCAGAAGGCAAGAATTGGCTCCCGGAGAGGAATTTTCTTTTGCCTTTGGAGAGTGTCCCACATAATCCTACAGCTGTAAACCAGTGAGAGTCTTGAAGTAGATTCCTAGGATGAATGGTGATCACATATCTAAGCAGGGGTAGCTGGAATTCACGATCAAATTCCTGTGGTTCCCATCCTCCTTGAGTTCAGAGCTGGGAACTCCCACCCCTACAATGACTGCTTAGTGTGGCCTCCTCCTCACATGACCTTCTGGTAGACTAAGACCAATACCTCAAAGCCAAGGTCACCTTCTTCTGTGCAAGGACCAAAGAGAAAGTCTCCAATCCTGCTAAGGCTGAAATCTTTGTCATTACATATGGTGTGTAAGATATGCCTAAGAATCGTTAAATTTACTCTAAACCCATAGGATATAAAACCTTGGTATCTACCACTTAATAAAAATATGGCCTTTGTTCTAGATTTTAAAGAAAACTTCAGAATAAGATCTGTGATGGAACAACACACACACTCAACAGTTTTTCTAGAGGCTCCCGGATGGGTTTCATGAGGAGCCATTGATGGAAGAAGGGGTGTTTCAGAAGCTCATGTGACTGTCAGCTCTGCAACGACCAAGAGAAGTCAAGATCTACCATTCATGGCACCCAAGCACCTAACACAGAAGTTGCAATGCAGGTACACTGTCTGTGGATTGAATAACTTGAATAAAACAGGTCCCCTTCCTTTGAGGTTATATTTAATATGTAATTTGGCATTTATATCAATCCTATATTCATAATATAAGTTATAGCATGTTTTACATAATATGAAATAAACTTACATTATGAATATTGAAACCAATTTATTTATATTATCATATACTGCAATACATGGCAAAAATGATACACACTGGACATCATCATACATTATGTAGTGTCATTGGTTCTTTTTCAATGCTTCATTTAATTTTGTTGAGATTTCTGTTCGTGCTCCCTCATAAATCCTAAAAATGCATAAGAACACTGGTGTTTATTCCAAACAGGTACCACAGTGTTGTGGTGGGATTTAGTGAGAAAGGGGAGTGCATAGGAAAGATGATAGACAGCCAGATCGGGGCAACTAAGTGAGGCTGAAAGAGGACGGATGCCAGGATAGGTTGCTGATGGAAGAGGCAATTAAGTGAATTCTTTATGACAATGGAAATTGATCAGGAAGAAGGAATAAGTTTAAAGAAGATATGTAGATTTCAGGATGAGTGTGTGCTAAAAATAAAAATATGGATTCAAAAAAAGGAAGGAAAGGAACAAAGAAAGGAGAGGGAGATTGAGACAGGCAGAGACACACACATGCAGAGAGAGAGACAGAGACAGAGAAACAGACACACAGAGAGGGGGTACAGGAAATGGTAAATGGCTTTATCTCGTGAGCTGAGCAGAGCTGTGGGAGCAATGGGAGCAGAAGCCTGGCACACGTAGCTGGTGCTACTGCCACTTCACTGTGGCTCACTGAGGCTGGGAAGGACAAGTTCACAGGGAAATTCCTCAGTGCAGAAGTTGGCTAAGAGTCATGTCAAGAGGCGAGGACGATTGTCACAGGCAGCTTTGGCAGAGATGGAGAGGGGGAACAGAGGATCTATTTGACCTTAGGGACTATTTGACATTTATCTGCAAAGGCCAATGAAACTAAAACTCTGGGGATCCCCTGACATTGAACCGTGTTACCTTTTTTTAGGTGGGGGGAGGAAACCACATATCAATAAGACCTCAAGATTATAAGCAAATTCTGAAACATTATTTTACCTCACTTACAAAGTTCCTGGTGTTATTCATGAAAATGGAACCATCCTTTAATAGGCCGCTGCTAGCTGCTGGTAGCAAATAGTTAAGATTCTGTTAATTACAGAAGTTGGCTTTTAATTTTGCCAAGGAAAACAACACTCTTTGGGAATACAGTAGAGCTTAATAACTGGGCTCAAGATACTGAACTCATTGCTTTTGCTGTGCGTGGGCCGGTTTCCTCTCTCTGAATAATGGGATGTGTTCTCTCCATCAGAGGAAAAGGTCTGGCCCTGGTGCTACCAACCTCATGAGTGTTGTCAGACCCAAAGGAAACACCACTCATTGCTCACTTTGCTCTCAAAACAGCCTTCTACTTAATTTGCACTTTTAAAGTATTTCAGTGAGTTCCGGGCAGCGAAGAGAAGCAGCTGGGCAGCCAGGTCCATCCGCTCTGCCTTTGCTCATCCTCATTCCAGCAGATAATGAAGGACAGGGAGGGCAGTGAGATGCATGAAAGGAAGTTAGCCAATCAGGACAAGAAACATGGGCAAGCATTGTTCAGTTTACCCAGAGTTCTCTATCCAGTTACACTAATGAATGCCCACACTCTGGGAACGCATTCCAATCAATAAAGCTTGTTTACTTTAGAAAAAAAAAAAAAAATCCTGCTAATTGAGTCAGAGCTGAGGAAGATTCTTCAGTAGTTACCATTTGCTGAAAGAGACTCAAAAGACCAAATCGTGATCCCATCCAATATGCCCCAAAACAGGACAGCATAAAATAGCCCTGCTAACTGCTTTTAGTGGGAAATGAATGGACTGAAAGGAAGTGCAGAAAAACTTAGGGAAAAATAGAGACAATCTAAACAAACTTTACTAGCTATTAAATGCGTCATCTATGGACTGTCACACATCACAGGAAGGAAATGTGACCCAAAGGATAAAGTCTGTTGTCACTGGCCACATCATGCTGTGTCACCTTCGTCATGGATATGATGATACAAATTCTTACTTAGAAACCAACTTTGCATCATACATTCTTTATATGTTGTATTACACTGGGCTCTGTCTTACACTAAATATTTATTTCACCCTTGGCCTTTTCATTGACAACATCTGCACAAATAATGCAAAGTGTGTCTATGTTCAAACCAGCACTTATGTAAACAGCCATACAGCAGAGAGAGAAATTCTGTGGGCAGTTTGCATCTTCAACCCTCTTTAATTTCCCCTGACGTCTGTAGTGATGCTGCCTGAAGATTAGAATACTGAAAGAAGCCCTGTTAATATAGTTGTTCCTGTAGTTACTGTGAAGGAGTGGCCGTTCTAATATTAAGAATGCTTTGTGTGAGGGATGTGTATGTGTATGTGTGTGTGTGTGTGTGTGTGAGAGAGAGAGAGAGAGAGAGAGAGAGAGAGAGAGCTAAGTTCCTCTCCACTAAACTAATTAAATTGTGTGTTCGTACGTGTGTGTGCGTGCATGTGTGTGTTTAGCTTGTTTTTAATCTATATTTTATCTTAATACTTTCAAGTTATTTTTTATAAATTGTCATACAAATGTTTTGATCATATTCTTTCCAATCCCACAGATCCTTCCAGAGCCTCCTACTACCCTACCCCCAACTTCACATTCTCTCTTTCTCTCTCTCTCTCTCTCTCTCTCTCTCTCTCTCCAGAGAATAAAGAGTCTAAAAAAACGAACAAGCAAAAAGATAGAAAACAAAAGCCTAAAAGACAAAAATTACTAATCAATAACAAGAGACACATAAGGAACATGGAATATGTTTTGTGTTGGTCAGGTATTCCTGAGCAGGGCATGGTTTGCCCAGTAGTATGGTTGATACCCCTAATATCAAGACATTGGAGAAACCGACTTTCCCTCCCCCAGCAGGTATCAAATGCAAATAGCTTCTTGACTAAGGATAGGACTTTGTGTCCACCTTCTCTTTCTCCAAGGTGGGATTATTTTCCTGGCTTGTGCATATCTTGTGCGTGCTATCACAATTCATATGTGTATCAGCCCTGTTGTGTCTGAAACACAATGTTTCCTTGGAATCACTGACTGTTAAAATCTTTTAGAGTCCTCTTCTGCATAGATGCCTGAGCCTTGAAAGTGAGGGATTTGATATAGATATGGCATTTAAGGATGAGCACTCCAAGGTCTCTCACTGTCTGTATATTGTCCAGTTGTGGATCACTGTATTAATAACAATCTATTACAAGAAGCTACTTTGATGAGAATTAAACAATACAGTGTCCTAGAGGTAGAGCAGTGTGTCATTAGCAGTCATTTTGTGGCTATGCCTATTTAACAGGTAGGTTTTCTTTTAGGACCCATGACCTATCTAGTTTCTGGTTTTTAGACTTATTAATAGTGTCAAGTGTGGTTCTATCTCATGAATAGGGTCTTAAATCCAATAAAAATGTAGATGGTTGTTCTCGAAACCTTTAGGACACTATTGCATCAGTGCATCTATCTGTCAGGTAGGTCACTGTTGCAAGTCTTAGAGCTGGGTGAGGTTGATGCCTTTTCTCCTCTAGAATCCTGTATAGTACCTTCCAGCACTGTGAATACTAGCCATTAGGCAGGAAGGTTCTACCTGGGTACCACTGCCATTTTTCCATGTTCAGTGACATATATAAGTGGTACCAATGGTAATAGGGTCTTACCATCATATTGTGGAGGATAACAACAACTTGGGTTATTGTCCATACTGTTTGTGGGGAATATGGGAGCCATTTGGCCAATGACTCAACAAGATGTACCTATTCTTAGCACTGGGGACTTTACTTGCTAGTACATGATGCCCAGTTTGACCATTGTCTCTTCCTTTACATGGTAACTCCATTTAAATTTCTTTTATACATTTTAGTAAACTTCTGGTATAGTTCATTTCCACATGCCATTTCACTGGGCTCTTAGCATTAGTTACGTCTTTCCACATCATCTTCTTTATGCAGCCTTACAATCCCCCACTTTCCACCCCCTATTCCAGTTTCCCCTTCATCCCTTTATAAAACTGTACTCTAGATCTCCTCTCCTTCCTTGGAAGATCCCCTTGCCCCTGGTTCTTCTGCCTGACCTCTATGGATATCCTAAATGAGACACATATATCTGAAGCTTATAAACAGACATCTCTATATAAAACTAAGCTTAAAAATCTTTGTATTTCTGCATGTGGGTGACCTCAATCAAGATGATTGTTTCTAATGCCACTCATTTACATTTAAATTTCATAATTTTGTTTTTTAACAACTGAATAATATTACATTGTGTAAATATACCACATTTTCATTATCCATTCATCAGCTAGTGTTTAACTTGGCTGATTACAATTTCTGTCTACTATAAATACAACGGCATTGAATATAGACAAGCAGTATCTCTGCAGTTGGATGTAGAGTCCTTTGATAATATACCGGAGAATTGTATACCTGGATCATGCAGTAGGTCTGTTTTCAAATTTTTTGAGGGATCTGCATACTTATTTTCATAGTAACTATACAAATTTGCAGTCCCACCAACAATGAATAGGTGTTAGCCTTTCCTCACTAGCATATGCAGTCACTTGTCTTAATGACCTTTGTCATTCTGAAAGATGTAATATGAAATCTCAAAGTAGTTTGAATTTTCACTTCCCTGATGGCTAAGAAAGTTTAAAAATTTTTAAAGTGTTTCTCAGTCATTTGAGTTGTATCTTTTTATAACTCTGTTTAGTTCTATATCCCATTTTTAAAGGCAGGGTTATTTGTTTCCTTAATGTTCAACTTTTTTAGTTCTCTCTATATATTCTAGATTCTCACCCTCTCTCAGCTATGCAGCTGATAGAGTATTTCCCCCATCCTGTAGGTTATCTCTTTGCCTCTTTGGGCCCCCTCTCTCAGCTATGGAGTTGATAGAGCATTTTCCCCATCCTGTAGGCACCCTGTCTCAGCTATGCAGTTGATAGAGTATTTCCCCCATCCTGTAGGTTATCTCTTTGCCTCTTTGGGCCCCCTCTCTCAGCTATGGAGTTGATAGAGTATTTTCCCCATCCTGTAGGTTATCTCTTTGCCTCTTTGGGGCTCTTGCTGTCCAGGAGCTTCTAAGCTTTCTAAAGTCCCATTTACTTATTAATGATCTTAATGCTTGTGCTATTGGCATCCTGTTGAAAGTCCATTCCTAAAACAATGAGTTGACGTCTATTTTTTACTTTCTCTTCTGTCAGGTTCAGTATCTCTGGTCTTACGTGGAGGTCTTTGATCCACTTAGAAATGAGTGTTAGACAAGGTGATAGAGATTTGGTTTTGTTTTTTTTTGCATGCAGCTAACCAATTTGACCAACACCATTTGTTGAAGAGTCTGACTTTTCTCCTATCTGTATTTTTTATTTCTTGGTTAAAAAAGCAGGAGTCTGTGGGTGTGTGAAATTATGTGTAGCTCTTTAATTCCATTTCATTGACCGGTGTGTCTGTTTCTATGCCAATATCAAACTGCTCTAATTACTGTAGTTTTGAAATACAGTTTGAGATCTGGGATGGTGATTCCTCCAGCAGTTTTTGTACTAGTCTGGTAAAATATGTAATGTGTTTGCTAATACTGATTGTCAATCTGACTGCACCTGGCAATGACCAGAATTAGGCATATCTGTGAGTGATTATTTTTTTCTTCATTGGCTCACTTGAGGCCAGAAGACCCACCAGACCTTCATGTGGCAGCCTACATAAAAGGATACGGAAGAAGTAAACTTTTGCTTTTTGCCTGCTCAACCTAACTGCCAGTAGCAAGTTTATTTATCTTGAGTCATTTCTTTGCTGGTGTGAGAACCTACTTCTTTGGGAATTCCAATGTGGACTGTAAACTGCCAGTTGTATAAGGTCTCCCTGGGACTACCACACTCAGTTGGGACTGATGAGATATCTAATCTCATGGATGAAACAACTAAAAGATTCTTGATCTCCCTGTCAGGAGACAGTCATTGCTATAGTACTAGACTACAACCTGTACGTTACTTTAATACATCCTATATATGTGTGTATATGTTTGTGTGTGTGTATGTGTGTATACGCGTGTGTGTATATGGTATATGTGTATATATGGATATGTATACATGGGATTTATTAACACGCCCATACATTCTATCAATTCTGTTACTTTAGAGAGCTCTGACTAATGTACCCACTATCACTTCTTCAAGGTCAATACGATGTTTAGATGTAATGTTGTTTCTTTTATAAACTTGGTTGCCCTAGTGTAAGCTACATAAATGTTTACAACTATAATATTTTCTAAGTAGATTTTTTCCTTTAATGAGTATGTAGTACCCTTTCCTATTTTATTGGTTAGTTTGAAGTCTGCTTTGTCAAACATCAAAATATTTACATCTGATAGTTTCTCAATTCCATTGTTGAGAATAACTTTTTCCATCCTTTTACACAAGAGTAGGGGTTCTCTACTTTCCTAATGCTGTGGCCCTTTAATACAGTTCCTCATGTTGTGGTGACCCCCAACCATAAAATTATTTTGCTGCTACTTCATACCTATAATTTTCCTACTGTTGTGAATAGGAATGTAAATATCTGCTATGCAACCCCTGTGGGGTTCAAAACCCACATGAAGTGGAAATTTCTGGTTTCCTTAGCAACTCGGTTGTGTCATATGGTTTTCTGGAAGCTGTCATTGTGAAAAGGGATATGATATTTTGCTGAAAACAGACACTTGAGAGGGCACATAATGTTTAGAAAGAATATAAATGGAACCCCCCACAAACAGTGAGAGGATGCTCTTGCATTGCTACAACATGTAATGCTTCAATGGTCTTAGATAGTCTTCACTGGACTTTGTGGGTCTTCCCTATATAAAGAGAAACAACCAAAAGAACTTCTCATTGTATTCCAGCTGATTCTGGACACTTTCATTGATTCATGCCAATTCGGCAGGGCCTTGCTCTTTCTGCTAGATCATGTTACTGCTACTGGTTCATGTTTGGTGTTTGCTATTGAACTGGATGGTTGGTAGCCTGACAACAAAAAGTGGGATCACCTAAGGAACTCCTTATAAATAAATCCACAACACTCTTTTGCTATTAATCGTTTTCCTTTACCTCTGGTCAGTGGGTTAGAAGGGAGGTTAAAGTGTTTAAGAACCCTAAATAAAGCAGGTTTTGAAAAATCTAAGCCTACACCCACAGGCTGAGAGTCATTGCTCTAAGGTGATTTCTGAGCTTGCTTAATAGTAAGGTGTTTCTTGGATGCAGCAGAAAGATATGTTCTACTTTATAATGTGTCAGTATTTGTCTTTTTGTTAGGGAATTAAGACCATCTAAACTTTGGGTTATTATTTAGCAGAGTTTATTAATTCCCACTATTTCATTGTTGTGTACTTGTTCAACTGTTCTGGAATTACTTATTCCTTGTGTCCTCTTTAGTCTCTAGACTAAATTTTTCTTTCTAGTACCTTCTATAAAGCTGGATTGGTGGACAGAAATTGCTTAAATTTATTTTCATATTTTTCCCCTTCTTTGATTGATAGTTTTGCTGGGTATATTAGTCTGAGATAGCATTTGTGGTCTTCCAAACCTTGTAAAACACCCATACAGGCCCTTTTTACTTTAAAGCTGTGCATGAATGAAACTGAATATTTGTTATGTACTTACAAAATATGAACATAAAATAGAAATTCTTCTAACAAAACTGGGCAGTAAGGTAGCCAAACCTAGGAAGGCAAATTCCATTAACTCTGAATGTTCAAGAACGATCACTTCTACCCAGATGCTGACTTCCATCATCCTCATGGCACTATCTGGCAGAATCATGCTCTCAACTCTGTGTAGCAGTTAAATCCCTGTAGGATGAGAAGCCTGGTCCTGGAACATCAGCCTTGTCCTCACACACAATGTACCAGGATCTTTGCCAATTTACAACAGGGATTTTATTCCCTTGGTTTTCTAATTTGTTTTCTACACAATTTAATTTGACCATTAATGTCCGTATTTCTACCAATGTTCTTCTTATGATTATGCTTTCCCTTCATGTGTTTCTTTGGTTAGTTTTTTTTTTGATACAAGATAAAGTCATTTGAGAAGTGGGAAATTCAATTAAGAAAAAAACCACCACATCAGGTTGTCTGTAGGCAACTCTGTGAGCCATGAACAATTGATGTAGGAGGGTCCAACCTTCTAGGAGTAGGGCCACTCCTAGTTAGGTAGTCCTAGGTTGTATTTAAAAAAAAAAAAAAAAAAAAAAAAAAAAAAAAAAAAAAAAAAACAAGCTGAGAGAACATGAGAAATAAGATGGTAGGCAGTGTTCCTTCTGCTTCCGTTTTGTCTCCAAGTTCTTCCTTTAAATTCTTTCCCTGATTTCTCTTCATGTAGAAGTGTTAGCTATGGATGAAATAAACTCGGTCCTCCTCACATTGCTTCTGGCCCTAGTATTTATTCCATAAATAAAAGACTAGAGAATATGTCTTCCTCCTCTTAGATATACACCAATCTTATTGCACTGGAGCCTATATGGCCTCATTCATCTTTCTTCTACTCCTGCAAAACCATGACAAAACACAATGTACATTGGGGTTTCAACATATGAAATTGGTAGGCACACAATTTAGGTCACATCAGAACCCAAACAATTTGAGCAAGTGGTTTGCTTAAGTACACAGAGATGAAGAATGAGCTAGAAGGGCTAGGATAGACTCCTGAACTTAGAGGAACCAACATTTAAGAAGTTAGGTCTTACTATTTGGCTACAGAAATTAAAAAAAAAAAATGTTTAAACATCTTAGAAGCAATAGTTTTTCTATTTCCTTTTTTAGGATTCCTGGATATGGAAAGTCTACAGTTATATTTACATTGGTCTAAAGTCCAAGATTAAGTGATGCTGAACACAGCTTTCCTCTTTTCAAACCACAGGAATCATTGAAATTGATCATCACATTTCATATATAATAGAAATGATGTCACATAGTTCACATAGTGGAAAATTACTTCATCTAGAAAGCTATGCTCCCACCCTGAAGAAAGCAAAGCCGTAATTGGGGGAATAAGTAAAGGTCCTAGATAGTTCATTCAGAGCTGTGGGTCATCAAAGCACCTTGTGGTCTCAGTAGAAATTGCATCAGACTGGAGATCTCAAAACCTGGGGTCTAGTCTCACTTTGCCCCCTAGTTCGTCATGTATGTAGGTAGGTTCATTTGACTTATCCATGCTTCCACTTCCACCATAAGCACAGTGGCTATCAAGTCTGTCCACCACAGATCAGAAAATAGAGATAGCAGGAATAAGTGCTGTTTGTAGAATGCAAAAAAAGACATCTCTGTATTCCTTCAGTTCCTCATAGACTTCAAGTATCCAAAGCTGTCAGTTTTATGTATCTTTTAGAAACATCCTTGATACCATCTGACAGGCTCCATCTTCCTGCATATCAATTTTTTTGTGTTTCATGTTTTCCATATAATGCAACATCCAAAACCCAGAGTATATTTTAATAAAGCTTTGGCAAATGTTGGATGTAGCAAAAGAATTATTCCTGGTTTTGGATATTAGTCTGCTTTTATGATTTCTCAGTATCATGTCTCTTTTTTTTCCCCCACACAATGGAAGTTTGGCTGGGGATTTCAGAACCCAAAACAAGGTTGAACTTGATATGCAATAAAAGGTTGAAGACGCCAGTGGAGGCCTCATAAGGTTTATGGCCAGTCCAAAACTAAAAATATTTATATTCATGTGAATATTCCCTGCACAAACAATAATAAATACTTGTTCCTTTTATTTCCTATGGGGGAAATTTTTCACCTAAAAAGAATTAGACACATCAGTGTATTAAGAGGAAAATATGAGACCATGGTGTAAACTTTGGGGCATGGCATGCACTGGCTCTGCATTTCAGGCCCAGCACAAGTCAAGAGGCCTGTCACTTAGCCTGTAACCTTTCAAAGTGACTTGTGCATTCCTGTATGTATGAGGTCAAATCTGCTCAGCGTGATACCTTAACCTCTTGTGTCTTGAAATTTGATTCCAAAAGTTTGCATAGTAAGTAATGTTATCTTTTAAGGTAGGGATTGTCTTTACCCAAAAATAGCAGTTCCCTGTTTGAAAGCAACACAGATGATGTAATTGCCATATATTGCCCTGCAATTTAAAGAGATCAGGTTCAGGTCTCAGATTCTCAGACGCTGTGTAAGGAGACACTAAGAATGTCACTGAAATGATAAGCTCAGTCTCCAGGCGACAGAATTTGCTCATCTTGCTTTCAGCACCTTTTGTTGGTCGGTTTTATCCTTTAAATATGAGAGAGAAAGAAAGAAAGAAAGAAAGAACGAACGAACGAACGAACGAACGAAAGAAAGAAAGAAAGAAAGAAAGATCTGCCTACTTCTCAAGGACTGAGAAGAGTGATGGAAACCCAAACTATTTAGCAGTAATGAACTGAGGTATAAATGTGACTGAGTAATTCACTTTGAGGAGTGACATGCATTGTTCCCTTTGCACCAGATGCATGCTGGGAGAACTAGGTGAAATGAGAAGACTCAAAGCGCTCGACGTCCTGGGGACTTGAACATCAGCTGCAGCACACCAGCGCAGAGGACAAAATCGGGGAGGAAGACCAAGTGGCACACAGACAGGAGACAGGAGTCCCCAGAAGCTTGCCGGGGGAAGCTACCCGGTTCTTATTTTTATCCTCTGGAAACAGAATTCCTCACGGGGGCTCTACATTCCTTGGGCTCAGACGTGATTAAACACCGTGCCTTTTTAAATGTTTTACTATTCCAAGCCGAAGGAATACATAAATAAGCGCTTTCCAGTTACCGCTCCTCAGCCTGGAATTTCAGCCAAGTGTTTTCTGGCCTTCGATCTACTTTGACCAGACTCTAAATAAGAGAGGGAAAAAAAATAATAAGAAAGTTTCCTCACTAGATAACCCGGAGACTCGGGATGGAGGAGTGTACTGTAAGGGTGAGGGGCCGGAGCACTCAACCACATGGAAACCATGTTTCTCCCACTGGCCTGTTGTAACACAATAAAGTTGTCGATACCTGAGAAACTGAAAGAGTTCGGACCCTCTGAGATGTAGAATAAGGTTCTACCTCTTCTCCTCCTGTAGCTGTACTGAGAGAGACTGGGCTTTTCCTAAACAAGCAGGACCAATGTGTAGATTACATAATACACTAATCTAGATGTAGCCTGTACAAAGGACAACTCTATCAAGCCCTGCCTGACAGAGAGGATTGGTACTGAATTGCCTACTCTAGCCCTGACCTGTCTTTCTGTTCTTCCACTCTGACCCTGTTCAGGTGCCAGGCAGAGATGTCTTCAGTTACTCCCAGCACAAGGGTCCTGCTTAAGTCACAAAGACCCTTTCATCTCTGCCTCCCCTTCTCACCTCTATCCCTTCTACTCCTCATCCTAATATTCTGCGCTTTCAACTCACAATTCTTTGTTTGCTTGTTTTTTTGTTTGAGACAGGGTTTCTCTGTGTAGCCCTGGCTGTCCTAGAACTCACTTTGTAGACCAGGCTGTCCTCGAACTCAGAAATCTGCTTGCCTCTGCCTCCCCAGTGCTGGGATTAATCCCTTTAGTGCTCCCTACAGAAGCGCCTCCTCCCTCTTCCCTAGCTGGATGCCCTGTAGCAGAGAACACCAGACTGGGCAGCAGTGGCTTCTTTTCAGAATCTCAGGCAGTCCCATCATGACTGTCACCTCTGGTCTCAGCTCCATGAAAGGGCTTTGTGCCAATACCAAGTTCACCTCCGTGTTCTGGTTTAGAGTAAAATAAACCAGAACCGGACACAAACCACTTTCCATGAAGAGTTATGCAAGGAGAGTTAAAAAGAGCTGTCTTTTTAATACCAATTATTAGATGAGCTTACAGTTTGGAAGAGTGAAAACTTACAAAGCTAGTTAATTTGCTACACCGTTGTCTCCTGCATCACCTACACACTGAGATGAAAACGCAAGACACATAAGCAGCGTCACACTAAAGTCAATTAACAGGTCAGAGTACTGGACTATTAGCTACAATGAGGGAAGACCAATCAAAACTAGATAGTATGAACCACAGAGAAAGCATGTGCAGAAACTCATTTTATAAGAAAACTGTTGGTTAGATTTGAAGTAGCCTAGTCACACAATTCATTCTCTCTCTCTCTCTCTCTCTCTCTCTCTCTCTCTCTCTCTCTCTCTCTCTCCCTCTCATTAACATGTAAGGAAAATGCCAAGTACTTTCTGAGGGTCTGCCTGAGTCTCTGATATTTTCCTTTTCCAAAAGTAGCTTCCAGATTCCTTAGCAAAGGGGAGGAGTCACATTTCACTTGATGGTGGCTGCATCAGAACCCATGACTTTGCTGCTGCAGCATTCCGCCCGCCTCTGCAACTTCCTCCTCTTTCACTGCCTCATCCTCCTCCCTCTCTCATCCTTCTCTAGTAAGAGCTTAAGTATAGCTCACCTAACACCCTACAAACTTGGTGTTCTCACAGAAGCCACGGCACAACAGCTTTAGCTATACAAAATACTTAGCACCAAGCACAGGCTATTGCAATGCCAAGTTTGTCAATACTACAAGGAAGTATGACTATTTTAACAAAATGGAGAAACTCAAGAAAAAGCTCAGAGGAAGATGGAAAAAGAGCCTTTGTCTCTTTATCCCGGAAAGGCAGAAAACAAAAAAGGAAACTTCCAAAGGCAACTACTTGACAGTGAAGTTGTCAGTTACATCATAGGATCAGCTGCTTATCTGTAACAATGTCTATTGGGCTTAATAGTCCAATGAATGAAGACGCTACATCAAATATTACACCTTTAGGAATGATAGTTTTATTGCAGACTAAGGTTGACAAAAGACAAAGGTAAATTTTAAAGGAGATCAGTCTCCGTCAGCCAGTAACTCTCTTGGCGGAGCGTTGATATGCAAAGTAAACAAACCCACCTGGGGCTCACCCATTAACTCAGCCCTCACATTTATTCACTTGCAAACTAGAGTTTCTTCACCTGGTGCTCTTTAAATATGTTAATAGAGAAGCTGGTCTTTGGTAGGCCCGAAAGAGCTTGCTGGAAAGTCAGAGCAAGTCTCCACCCTTTAAGGAATTTTCTCTGGAGAACAAAGTACTCCTCTTGCATCAGATGCCCCCAACAATCCCCTCCCCATATCACCTGCCAGTTTGAATATGGGGGCTGCTTGTGGACTCCATTTTCCCAAGCTGGGACTAGAATCAAACTATCTCATCCACCAAAGACCCTCTCCCAATTTCCCTTAGCAGGGACTTCGGGTTGCTGGACCTGAAGGCACCAAGAAAAAAAAAAAAAAATGGCCTTCCTGACCCCTCCCCCCTCAAACTAAAAAGTCCTAACTTTCCTTCTGAGCCCTGTTCTCAAATTCCCACATCAAAGAGACTACTAGGAACAAATATTGATACCAAAATACATTACTCACAACACCATGTAATGTTTCTCAGTAACTATTTCAAAGCAAGTTAGCCCATCTCAATATCTTCACTACATGCGCAATTTAAATGAACCAAGGCAGACGTCTCTCTGTATACAGGTGAGTCGTGATAAATTTTACACTTTAAGTTGGTTTAGCAAAGGGAGTTCAGGTATCTTGAGCTGTTAACAAGATATGCTTAGCTACTTTAGGTTATTCCTCCTTACTTTTGGAATCAGGTTATTTTCCCTCAGCCCAAGTTTCCATAGTAAGCATTTGGTAGCACCAGACCCAAATCTTTTTAGGGGGTAAGTTGAAAATTAACATTTCAATCAATTTTACATAAAACCTGCCAGAGGTGAAGTGTAAAAACCAGTTTTTTGTTGGGTTGAGATGGAAACTGAGAAAACTCAACTTCAGAGACAGAAGCTTAAAAATGAAAGCTTCATGTTCTGCGAGTGAAGGGAGGTGGCAAGTTCGAGGTAAGAACTGCGTCCCAGGAGGGAGGTTGTACAACATTTTTTAGGATGAGAGTACAAAGCAAGGGGAAGGGGTTGGGCTGTTGCATTGACCAATCATATCACAAGGGGTTAAGCAGGGCAGTTAACATTGGTGACTGGGCCTTATCCTGAGTCCCCTGATTCCAGGGTCCTTGATTCAGCTTTTGCAGTAAGGTCCCCTCCTGGGCTCTGGCCCTGAACTTAGAATGATAAGGAAAGAAAGAGTGGGCAAGCAGCATGCAGGCATTAAGTCAAGTCAAGCACGAGAAGCCAAGACACACTAGTCATTAAGTCAAGACACCGGAGACAAAAGTGACAGTGACGAAGAGCCAGCAAACCCTTCAAGTCTATCTCCAGGGTCCTGAACTGAGAGCAAAGTCTAAAAGAGGGTCAAAGGAGGACATGTACATCTAAGCAGCCCAGTCAAGGTGTGGTCGCGCCCAGCGTTGCTCATACTTATCTGTGTTATGAAATGGAATGTGTGAGGGGGGTACCATGCAAGAGATCGGCTATACAGAGAGTTTGCTGGGGGAGGGGAGAGGAGGGAGACCTGGGAAGGAATCGAGGCAGACAAGGTGGACAGGTGGACAGGCAGAAAGACCAGAGCAGAGTCATGCGGGCAGAGAAGGGGGCTGAGGGGAGGGATGCAGAAAAGGATAGAAAGAGAGAGAGAAAGATCAGCTGGAATACACAGAAACAGAGATGACGGGCAAGCCTTTTATATGCAGTCCACACCTGGCACACACAGCAGCTGTAGTGGCAGGTAATGACTTAAGCCTTTGCTAGGTCGGTGGGAGGAGCCTAGTCTAATGGCCTATGTGCTAACACTCTGGGCTTCCATTGTCCTCTAACACGTTGTTGGAACTGTGTGAAGTTCCCTCACAGCCCTTTCCTTCTCTCAGTACCAGATTGATGGGAAATCTCCATGTCCATTGTTTTAATAGCCTGATAGACTGAGACATGAGAGGTTCCTTGCTGCATCTTCATCTCTGGTAGACCACTTACGGTGTCACTATCTTCATTTCCTTTCTAGATGGTTGCTATGAAACAGGTGATCAATTTTTATTGGTGGGAAATGAGGGCTCTGGATAGAAAGAACATAAATGGGGATAGGCAACTGGCAATTTTATCAAAATTTGAACTTCGCATGCCCTATAAGCTAATACCATCTTTTAGAATTTATCCTACAGAAGCAAATTGCTTAACGCTAACACTTGTGATATTAGCCTTGATGGAAAAAGACTGCAAGCAGATTAAGTCTCTACAAAAGAAAATCTAGTTAAGAACCTATTCACATCTGTTCATATGGTTATTCTTCAATGGCAAGAAAAGAAATCCCTACCCCCAGCCCCACCCCCCACCAAGACAGTTTCTCTGTGTAGACCTGGCTGTCCTGGAACTTGCTCAGTAGACCGTGCTGGCCTGAAACTCAGATACACCATCATCCCCACCCTTCTGCCTCCCAAGTGCTGGGATTAAGGGTGTGTAATACCATCTCCAGCAAACCTAACCTTTACAGTGTTGTGAGGCTTGACTGAAATATCTATCAATAGGCCAACACCAAAACAAAAGAAAACAAAACAAAACCCAGTTGCCTAAGGAGATCAGTTGCAAATGTCACCTTTTGTAGAAACCACATGTTTGCCGGTGTGATTGAGTATAGGATTTTTGAAATGAGAAGAAAGTTCCTAGGTTATCTAAAAGTGCTCGCTAAATGCCCTCACCTGTGTCTTCCTGAGAGGGGACTGGACTTGCACATGACAGAGATGATGGTGATGCGAGGGCCAGTCATGGAGAATTTGAAGACTCTGCCTTGAAGTTTGGTGTGCTTCCAAGTGTGCTTTTGTTTGTGGCCCTAGCACTTGGGATGAGAGGTAAGGATACTGTGTTGTAGCCTGGGCTAGGTAGCAAGTTCCAGACCAGTCTGAGCTCCTTAGGCTTAACAAGATACTGTTACTAAGGAAGGAGGGAGAAAGGAGAGGCAGTCAGAAACAGAGGGAGGCAGGGAAGGGAAATTGGAGTTTTATAGGCTGAGAATTTGGAAAGGGTATGCAACTCACTGGTCCTGAGTGTTTCTGGGGTGATCCTAGTGACCCCCAGTTGGGTCTGTTTATAATGAGTTCAAACCGGAGGCCCTCTAGGACAATGAAAAGAGAAACTTCTGCTGTTTAAAGCCAGTAATTTGTGATAATTTGTTTCGGCGGCCACAGAAAATTAATAGTGCTTCGCTGGCTGTGATAAAAGTGTCTTCAGGGTCATTACTCTAGAAATGAGAGAATAGACACAAGCCGGGGATGGATCCTGGGACCCAGCTGCCAGCTGTGGTATTTGTGGTAAAGATGTAGCAACCCTTTAGCATTGCAAAGTGGTATTATCAGCCACAATGTCCACTTCAGAGCCATGTCATCAAAGGCTGGAAGGTGGGGGTGGGGGGTCCCTCTCTTCAGTGATCCAGCAGCAGTTAAGCCAGTAGCTCCTCACCTACACTCAGGCAAGTCACACACAAAAAGGAGACATGAAAAGTGGGGTGCTTGTTGAAAAGAATGGAGCCAGCTGAAGGAGTAGGTGGACATGACAGAGAGAAATAGGGGTGAAAATTATTGAAACTCAATACATAAATAAATGAACATGTCAAATGGTAAGAAAAGAAAATCAAGGGTTTTTTTTTGTTTGTTTGTTTGTTTTGAGTGCTGTAGAGAAGGCCTTGTCCTCTTTGCGCTCCACTATTATTAATATTTTCGGCCTGTGCTATGCAGGGAAGCATCCTTTCGCTTTACTATGTTTTTAATCCCAGGATAAAAGTAATATTATTATTTGCCTAAAGACAAAAACAACCTCCTGATATTTTAAGTTTCAAGGATTTTTAAAGTTTTTATTATGTGTGTGTGTGTGTGTGTGTGTGCACATGTGCCGCATGCCACAGCTCATGTGTCGCAAAGAACAGAGTTCATTTCCTCTTCCATCATGTGGATTCTGGAGTTTGGGCTCGTTTTGTCAGACTTGGAGGCGAGTGCCTTTATCTACTGAGCCATATTGCCAACCTACAGCTATATATATATATATATATATATATATATATTTAATTGTGGTTGTTGGGCTAGATTCATATCTATCCTCTGCTACATGAGGCTGCAACCAACCCAGTGGTCTGCAGGTCGGATGCAGCAGATAAGGGAAGGGATCTCTCTGTACGTGGAAACATAATTCTATTTGAAAAAACTGAGTCCAAGGGCCATCTTGAGTAAGCCGCTGGAGGGATCCTTAAGTGAATACTTCTAGGGCTATGGAAGACACAATGAAGAAAGATAGTCCTCTTAGCAAACAATGTGGGCTATCTACATATAAAAGTGAATGCTGAGCCCAATCTCATGCCCTAGACAAAAATCAATTCCAAAGAGATAGTAGATTTTTAACACAATAGGTAAAACAATAATAAAAAACTCTTGGAGAAAACTTTCAGAAGAACATGTCAAGTCCTTAAAGTACACTACCCTTTCAATAACAGGGTCGCAAGAAGGTGGTAATCATACAAGAAAAATGTTTGTAAAAAGACATCAGAGAACATGGAAAAGAAACTCACATGGCAGGAGACTGGCAGAAGAATCAGACCTGAACTGCATGGAATGTCTGTCAATCATAGGAAGGGGTGGGAGCTTTATAACATCCTCCACGGAGTAGTCCATGTGTGTTCAGGTACAGATGGCAGCCAAAGAGTACAGATTTGAACATATATATATATATATATATATATATATATATATGCATATAATGACAGAATGGCTGAATTGAACAATGATAAAGATTGTTGTGTATATCTGAGGATAAAGGCAAACTTGACTCTCATACATTTCTGATTAAAATAGTAACTGATAAAGCTGCTATAGAAACTATCAGGACTTCTCAGTGTCTACTAAAGCTACATATTTCACAACTTATGACCACAGTCTGTTACAGAAACAGGGGGAAGGTGGCTAGCTGGCTGGCTTGTCATCTATAAATGTACAGCAATCTAAAACTCGGTGCTCTAGATGGGTACAGGAAGACCAGAAGGGCGAGCAGGAGCCATTTGCAGTGGCGTTCCTAAGGTCCCCAGTCTTCCAGTGATGGTTCTTTTCTTTCCTTCACTGGGAGACCAGAAGTGTGCTGAGGTACCACCATACCAAACTTGGTATGAGAAAGGGCAAGTCAGTACTGGGGACACAGGAAGTCAGCACTCAGTTCTAAAATACATTTGTGAGGTTGGCTGAGTCCTTGGGACCAGCGAGTGGTGTTCTGTGTAGACATGATGTCTTGGTAGGGAAGAATGCATATGTGTGTTCTTTCATTCCAGTGTCTGCTTCATGTTTGTTTGAAAACCGAACTTTGACCTTTAAAAAAAATAACCCTAATCTAATGTGTCGTGCCGACCAAATTGGAAGGGCGAGTCTGCACACTGTGAATGCAGTTCTAAGCATAAAGATACAGACACCATCAACTTCCCTAGATGCTCTCACGCGCTTTCAAACAACTCAGTCTCCACAGGATGACAACTGCTCAGTCTTCTGACTATACATACAGTCTATGGTTTATTTAAGTTAAATTTGTGGTTTATATACATTTATAAAGCACATGGTAAAACAAAAAAGTCAGTGCTACAATATTTAACGTAAAATATAGATGTGTAGGTAGTTTGATAGTAGTTTGTCACCACCAGTGTGTAATACTCCGGTGGGTGGATACGCCACAGCTTATTTACTTTTATAGTAACTGCAGCACCTTTCAGTGTGTGACTATTGTAATTAGACTTGCTCTGAGTGCAACATGTTCAGGAGTGCGACACTAGGTCATAAGTTGTGAAATATGTAGCTTTAGTAGACACTGAGAAGTCCTGATAGTTCTGAGTTTGTATGATAAAACGTTACAGCCATTGACTCAGGTTTACTCTCCCCTCCCCCATTTTTCTCTCCCCACACTCCCCTTTCCCAGCCTCCACTGACGTGTCATTCACATGTATGCATCACCCCTCTTACAATGTGTAATCCAGTGTTTTTAGTGAGTTCCCAGAGGGCATATTCACTGTAATAAGCCTTGGAATATTTGCATCATCCCCATAAGAAAGGGCTGCAGCTCTGACCTGGCAGGCAGCCCCTGCCCGCCTTCACATCACCGCCACAGCTAGGGAAACAGGAACCTACATTCAGTCTCAGTCACTTTGCATTTTGGATGTTTCTTATTAATCAAGTCGTTTGCATGTGTTCCGTCATCACTGGCTTATTTCACTTAACCGTGTCTTTAAGGTTCATCCTTGTCCTAGTGTGTGATAGGTGTTAAGTTCCTTTAGTGTCATAGTGTGTGACAGCTGTTAGGACATTTACGTAGCCATCCAGAAAGATGGCAGAAACTTGAGTTGTTTCTATTTGGGGCCAGTATGGAAAAAAAAAGTAATGTTTCTTTGGTTGCAAAAGTTTATATAATTTCGTCTTGCCTTATTTTGTAATATTAGAGATCGAACCCAGAGTGTTATACATGCTAACTCTATTACTGAGCTGTATACACACACACACACACACACACACACACATACACAAGTAGCAACATTTCTGAAGCCATGTTGTCCAGTTGGTGACAATATGACCATTGCCATGTCTGTGTCCATTCCAGGGGCAGAAGGTAGAGGCTTTAGACAGGGAGAAGATGGGTGCTGCAGCTTGATCTCCTGTGTCCTCTGAAACCCCTGTGTTGAAAGTTTGATCCCCAAGTGTCAGTATCAAGTGTTGTAAAGCTTAAGAGATGGAGCCTAGTAAGAGGTCTTCGGTCACTGAAGGCCTTCAAAGAGCACAGTAGAACTCTTCCATACTGGCTTACTCCAGTATTCATGCTGTGTCATCCTGTGTTGTCTCACAAGGAGGCCAATGGATTTCTGACTGAAAAAAAAAAAAAAAAAAAAAAAAAAAAAACAAAAGAAACCTCCAAACCTGTAGGCCAAAATAAATATTTCCTCTTATAAGCTGATTATGTCAGACATCTTGTTGTAGTAACAGAAAGTCGGCTGATACAGGGGCACATGACTAGAGAGCCAGTGAATAGCCAGCAAGCACCTGGGGTTAGGGAAATGGAGGGTCTAACTAGGCAGCCAGTCCTCTTTCAATCCTTGCTGAGATGTATCCCAAACCAGCCAGCGAGCACAGATGCAGACTCCAGTCCTACTATTTTCATCTAGCCTAGCTCTTTTAATCATCTCCTGTGGATGGATCTCAGGTATATGGAATCCATAAATTACCAGTTCTACAGTCCTCCAAAAAGGCTCTGGAATCTTCCACAACCGAGTAATGTGGGGTAGGTCCAGATTTAAAAGCAGAGGGGTGCACAAAAGAGGAGGGCTTCTACGGGGCATCTGCTGTTTGTTACTTATCAGCCACGGGTGATAGCTGGGTGGCACAAGTAATCACAATCACAAGGCACAGAGTGACCAGAAGCTGTACACCGGGCCTTTCTCTGCTTTCTTGTTCTTTCTTCTGTACCTCTAACTCCTGGTGACCTATGAGTGGACAGGTTTGCTATTCTCGGCCCCAGGGTTACAAACCTGTGGATTTGTTCCACTCTCAACCAATTGTTTACTATTTCCTGTGTCATCAACATGTAGCAAGCCCTTCAAGGCTAGGATTTGGACCAATGGCAGAGAACAAAGAACTCACAAATCTGGAATCAACGCATTCTAGAGAACATTACAAAGGTTACCAGATACAAAGAGATTTCTATTGCTCTCAACAAAGGTAAACACTGAACCCAGGAGGGATTATATAGAGCAAGGGTGAATCCAATCCTCCCTTACCCACACTCCATTTTGCAGAAGCTCCACTTTCCCTAGAGATTTTCATTGCTCCTTCTCCCATTGCTATAAGAAATTATTTCCTTTAAGACCCCATTCATTTCAGACAAAATCCTTGATAAAGCTGAGGCAAAATAAGCTGGCAAATATTATGGAAAATCTCATGAAGACAAATATATCAGTATAGCATTGTCTCTGAAGCTCATCAGGACCGTACTATTGCTGCTGACTGTGGGACTCTGGGAGAGCAGATTATCTTATAGCATTTTTTTTCTCTCTTCTAGGAAAACAAAAGTTATTAAAACTCATCTTTCAGGTCTATGCTGAGGGTTAAATAAAATTTGTTCACTTGACAAATATATAGACTGTCTAGTGAATGTCACATAATACTTTAGATACAACAGTGATAAGTGTAGACATTGAGGAACAATATTTACATCCTAGTAGAGAAAGACAGACATGAGGAATTGAGTAAGTAGAAGATATAGGGGTATCAGATGATAAGAAAATATTTGTGTCTCAGTCCACTTTTCTCTGGGTGTTATATAAAATTCTTGAAATTCTGAAGGCTGGAAAGTCCATAATCTAGGCTCTATCATCCAGTAAGTGCCTGTACATCATATCCCTACATGGCAGAATGGCAAGCAGAGGACAAATGCTGTGTCCTCATACACTAGAAAAACAAAAGACAGTGAGCCCTCCTCCAAGCCCTTTGGAGTGTGAATCCTCCCACGAGGGCAGATACCCCATAGACTAGTCCCTCTCTTTGGACTCCCCCTCCCCCAAATTGCTGTCCCAAGAATTTTTATGCATAGATGTGCACAGCCACATCAACAAGCAAAAGGAAACATCAATTACCATACGAATGCTAAATGTAGTTTGTACCCATTGTTTTAAAACTTACTTTGAGTAAAAACCTACTAATAGTACAAATGTGTCCTAAAACTATAATAATTAAAATAATGTACTTTGGACACAAGTTGGCTCTTTTGGCTGAAAAAATATGATTTTGTAGTAGAATCTAGATCTGAAGGAAATGGCCGAATCCCATTATGCAGTAAAAACATTCTGAAGAATGAAGGTGTAGAGTTGAGGATGTTGATTAATGCTAGACTCATGGGGAACCTTGAGTCAGTAAAGCCAAACATGAAAGATGTGGGCTGGCCCTATCCAGGGTACTGGATGAAGCTTCCAACAGCTGGCCCCCAGTGAAGAAAAAAACACATGGTTTCAGGAGTAAGAATGCCTGATATGGTCTGGGCTCTCCATCTGAACATTGTAATTGTCTTGTTAGTCCCAACCTTGATTTTTAATATTTAATTCTTTTGAACCATTAGCTCTGTGAGTTCATCAATATATTGTAACAGGTAGTCATGACAACAAAGTTTTGTTCATGGCAAGTCCTGATCCTTACTCTCTCAGTGACTGCAGCAGGGGCTGCCAGAAGCCTGAACAGTTTGCTGTCTGGGAGAAAGAGCTCATTGTGGGGGAGTGTGGTGGTTTGTATATGCTTGGCCCAGAGAGTGGCACTATTAGAAGGTGTGGCCTTGTTGGAGTAGGTGTGGCCTTGCCAGAGTAGGTGTGTCACTGTGGGTGTGGGCTTTAAGACCCTCATCCTAACTGCCTGGAAGTCAGTATTCTGCTAGCAGCCTTCAGATGAAGATGTAGAATTCTCAGCGCCCCCTGTTCTATGCCTGCCTAGATGCTGCCATGCTCCCACCTTGATGATAATGGACTCTGAACCCGTAAGCCAGCCCCAATTAAATGTTGTCCATTATAAGACTTTCCTTGGCCATGGTGTCTGTTCACAGCAGGAAAACCCCAACTAAGACAGGGAGTATGCATTATGCTCAATATTCAAAAGAATTTTCATCCATCAAAACACAAAGATAGATCCTTCATAGGCATTAAAAGCCAAGCATTCAATCTAAGCTCATTTCAAAGCTAGAACATGGCAGGCACACATGTACACTGCACGGTAGTCCCTTGTGATACTCACATTTGGGTTAGACAAGCCAGCATGGAGTTTGCCGGACATTGGAAGAATCTGAATTCCAGGAGATCAATTAAATAACTATCATCAGAACCAGGTCTATTTAGTGGTGCAATTGGAAAAATAGGCAGGGAGGCTTCCACAGGACCCAGGGTTGCCTGGTAACTACTCTCTCTTAAGGGACACTTCCAGGAGTTTTCTAGAGTTAAGAGTCCTACAGAGTCAAGTGTGATAGCCCTGTTATGAGGCACCTGAGGTCCCATCCTGGGCTGCTATGTCACAATATCTTGTACTTGTCTCAGCCTTGCAAAGTTCTTCTTGTGGATGATGGTGTGAGTCCTATTACTCTTGTCAAAAGCTCAGGACCATTCACACTCAATGGCTTCTGCTGTGTATACTCATTCTTCTTAGCCTTGGTGGTGTGTTCATCTTCACCATGGTCCTCCAAGATGCCCTACTGGAGAGCCCCATACAGGAGCACTGGTTTGGCACCTTGGTCTTGCAGATCCTCTTACTCATGGTAATATGCCCTGGAAGTGATGGTACTTGGTCTTCAGCGGGTACATCTAGGTTTCCCTATCCTGGTGCTGCCATTCCTCAGTTTTGGTTTCCTAGCCCCCCATCTGCATCCTCGAGGAGCAGTGATGTATCGCCAGCTGCCTCTGTTTCTTTATCTCTCTAGCTTCTCCTGGGCCAGCAGAACAGATATGTAGCCAGCCTCCTCCTGGCCTCACTTGGGATCCTCCTTCAGCATTCTGATCTTCTCAGAGAGCTCTTTCTCAGTCCTCTTGGTCTTGTGCTCATACTCCTGCTGCTTCAGCATAATCTCCCCCTTCTCCCTCAGCATCCGCTCCTTCTCTCTTCCCATGGTTTCTCTCTCCCTCTGTAATACTCCGACAAGCCTTAACTTACTGGACACCCCCCTGAGTGAACAACGCAGAGCCAGGAATCAATGCAAAAGCAAGAGGAATTTTATTGCTCCAACATGCTGGGGTCGCCCTGCACATGAAGGAGAGAGAATGACCATACATCCCATTCACTTAGTTTTTATACAGTTTTCAGAGCAACAGTAATTAGGTACAATGTGATTGGTAAAACAGTGTAACTTTTAATCTGATTGGTCTTTAGGGAATGAGGTAGCAAGAACTTCCCTTGTCTGTAGGTGGCCAATGGTCAGTTGTCCACCCTGTAGAATGTGTCTAAGTGCTCTGGGCTTCCCCTACCTGCAGGTGGCTGATAGTTGGTCTCCCTGCCCCCTGTGGTCTGAGGAATGTACTTAACCTCCCCCTTCTGGAGGGGAGGGGTGCCAAATGCTTCAGGACCTTTCTCTTCCAGGAGGGGAGGGGTCTGGTGGAATTTTCCAAAGGTCCTGAATTGACCCCTTCACCTCTCTGCTTCCAACTGTTGTCACTCATCAGCTGTGCCTCAGTGGTGCCTGGCTTCCCATGGTGCTGTGTATCTCACAGTTCTGCTCACAGAGCTGCAGGGCCCACCTATTAATTCTCAGGCTAAGAACAAAGTCAAGTGTCTTCTTGTCAATGGACTTGAGGACACACGTTTATGTCATTGAAAGGGATGTTCGAGATTTCACTCCAAGAAGAGCTGATCTTTGGAGTCCGTTTTTCATCTCTGTCACAAATATTTACAGCAAGATTGTCAACCTCAAGTCAAGAGTCTGTTTGTTTATTTATTCGTTTATTTATTTATAATCTCAAAAGAGTTGATTCTATATATTTCCAGGTCCTGAGCAATGCTCATACACTCCAGCATAGCTGTCTTTGAGTGTCTGGCACAGTCCTACATGCCACATCCTTCCATTGGTCCTAGACCAGCTTATACTATGACACACTGAGGGACGAGCATCTCCAAGCTAAGGTGCCCATATTTGTTTATTTTCTTATTGTAGTGTCTAAACTTGGTCTGCAAAGTGTGTGATCCCAGGATTACTGCCCTCACAAGGGGGCAGTAGATCTCCCAGCTAAGAGTCCCCCTCCTTGGCCTACAGAAAGAGCAGCTTCTGTGTTTTCTTCAACCTCCCCAGACACACCCTGAGGGTAGAGTTCACCCATGAAATAGAACTGGACAGGGTTATCTTTCCTAGCCTCCTATACCTTTTTATCAAGTTTCAAGAAGAGTAAATCTTTTATTATCTACACTCTGGAGGTCCAAGTACCACACTTGCCAAGGCCAATAGTCATTATCACCTGATCATAAATTGTTTCCCTAGTGGTGGTTGGCTAGATGTCGTGCTTTTAACTGTGCATCCATGGCTGTCACCCAGAGGTTGGTTTGCCTGTGCATCTTCAGTGGCTAGGGGCTGTATGAACCCTTTGTCAGCTCAGCACTGCACAGAGACCGAGACCATCAGAATCTATCGACAGAGCAAAGCCCTTCTCAGTCTATTTGTAAGGTTTCATCGGACTTGAAATAAGTGCTGGCTTATTTCCCATCTTCATCGGTGTTAGAGAAGACTTGACGTCCTAATGGCCCTGTTTTCATTCCCATTAAAACTCAGGGGACTTCTCAGAAGACATCCATGTATGTCACCCTCACAGCTTGGCCATGGTCCCTAATAGTAACCATACACACTTGTGAGCACACGCGCGCGCACACACACACACACACACACACACACACAACCGAAAGAAACATATTTGATGGCATGCATAGCTCCTTGCTAAGCCCGGTCCTCCTTGCTTATACAGTCTGACCATGTGACTTCTATCTCAAGAAAATTTAGTAAGTGCCACCCTGAAGCTATTGCGGCCAAAACACCATTGTTACCATGACTTTTCTTTTGACACAATGCCGTAATAACTTTTTTCTTCATCTAAATGTTCCTCATTGAAGCGGGGCAGATTAGCCTTCTTTCCTCCTCGGTATTTCTTCTTCCAGTGCCTTTGGTGGTCGACAGTTATTATTTACTGGTAAACTTGGAGATGGAGTTTGGCTGTGGCTCCACGATTTCATCTGCTTAGCATCATCCCCACGAGAGGTCCCGGAAAGATCTTGGAGGCTTGAAAATATCTCGTGGGCATTTTCATTTACTTGAGAGTTTTTATTTGCTTTATTAGCATTTTTCCCAAGGTTGGCACATGTGAGCAATGGAAGAGTCGACTCTTCCTCCAAATGACCGGAAGGAAGCCATCCTCCGGCAGAAGGAATGCGTATTTGAATTTATGAGAGCTGAACTTGGCTGCCACAGCCACATTCTTGGTCTGCTTTGAGCTTGGCAGGCCGTGCTAGAACTTGTGCTGGGTCTGCGGATGAGAGAACTCTTCTGTTTTTCTTTGCTAAAGTCTTATAAACCTCAAGAGGATATTTTCCATTTGAGACTTTGATAAACTGTACAAAGACTGTGTGAAGAGCCAAGTTTTGTCCAGCCTGTCAAACCAGAAAAGAGGATATATTTACAGAATGCTTGTGCTTCTATGTCACAATATGGTAATGTCTGAACAGCCATTTTCTTCATCCTGAGAGAGCTTTATGGTCATACCCCGACAGCAAATTATTTTATCCTAAACTACCTATTTAGTCCGCTCATCATGGAAGTCTGATTTTTAACAGAAATGCTATTTTTGAAAACATATAGCCTTACAATATAAATAGTTGAGTATAAAATCTAAAGATACCGCTTCTGCTGTGGTTGGCACAAACCCACATCCTGAGTCTGGAGCTGTACACTGGGGACTGGCACTAATCTTTCCTTCCACCCATCACTAAATACTCAAACACAGTCCCAAGCTGGCATAGTGTAGCAGAAGCAAGGTTTAATGTCAGAAATGGACAAGCCATAGGCATTTCATATCTCGAGGTAACTACTGGTTTTGTAACTTTGCTTCATTGAAGGAATAATCCCTGAATACCTGGTATCTGCCAGATGCAGGCCTATCTATGGCAATAAACCAAAAAAAAACAAAGTTTCTATGGTCATAGAGCATTGCAATGGAGGTGCGGTGGGGGAGGGAGGGAAGAGTTATCTTGGCATATACTGACTATGTAATGGCATAATGCATTAAGGGCTAAAGGAGAAGTCGGTGCCTCTAGGCATAAACAGACTTAGGAAATCCTCTCTAAAGCCTCCCATTGTAGCCAGAGCAGGGTCTCCATAGCCTGACTGTGGAGAAAGCGATTTCAGCCAGCAGCCAACTGCTTTTCACCAAAGCCTGCCCTCTGCACAGTTACCCAAGTCTGGCAGATGCCCTTCTGCCAGAACAGCTTGTTAAGGCTCCAGCTGAGCAAGAGAGGTCTCACACTGGCCATGTCTGAGTCTTCTCAGAAGGTTGGAAGAAGCAGAGGTTACTTTTGGAAGGAAGCACAAGGGTGAGAGAGAAGCATTCATTATTGTGGGAAATGGGGAGATCAGCAAGAACCTCCTCCTAAGAACATATAACGTGGACATTTCCTACTCAAATGACAGGGTTTCTTCACAGGCTGACTGAATGGCCCATTCCATTGTTTGAGCTCAAATGACATAGGGGTAAGAAAAAGGACAGAGCCTCTTTAAGGGGGTACCTCATTTTCCCAGATGGCCTACTGAAAACAGATAAAGGATCTGCTCATAGGAACACAAGCATTCATAATTTACGAATGAAGAAATGCAAATGGAAATAGCTAATTTCATCAACAATTACTCCTGGAGGGATACTTTTTTGTTTGTTTGGTTGGTTGGTTGGTTTTGTTTTTGTTTTTTTCTTTCTTTCTTTTTTGTTTTTATTAGATATTTTCTTTATTTACATTTCAAATGCTATCCCGAAAGTTCCCTATACCCTCCCCCGCCCCTGCTCCCCTACCCACCCACCCCCACTTCTTGGCCCTGGCATTCCCCTGTACTGGGGCATATATAGTTTGCAAGACCAAGGGGCCTCTCTTCCCAATGATGGCTGACTAGGCCATCTTCTGCTACATATGCAGCTAGAGACACGAGCTCTGGGGGTACTGGTTAGTTCATATTGTTGTTCAACCTATAGGGTTGCAGATCCCTTCAGCTCCTTGGGTACTTTCTCTAGCTCTTCCATTGGGGGCCTTGTGTTCCATCCAATAGCTGACTGTGAGCATCCACTTCTGTGTTTGCCAGGCACTGGCATAGCCTCACAAGAGACAGCTATATCAGGGTCCCTTCAGCAAAATCTTGCTGGCATGTGCAATAGTGTCTGGGTTTGGTGGCTGATGATGGGATGGATCCCCGGGGTGGGGTAGTCTCTGGATAGTCCATCCTTTCGTCTTAGCACCAAATTTTGTCTCTGTAACTCCTTTCATGGGTATTTTGTTCCCTATTCTAAGGAGGAATGAAGTATCCACACGTTGTTCTTCCTTCTTCTTGGTTTTCTTGTGTTTTTCAAATTGTATCTTGGGTATTCTAAGTTTCTGGACTAATATCCACTTATCAGTGAGTGCATATCTAGTGACTTCTTTTGTGATTGTCCTGGAGGGATCCTTAACCCACATGCATCCAGTCTACAAGCACAGAAGCCAGGAACTGGAGGAGTGAATATGATCTTGTGGGCTAACAGGAGAAAAAGGCACTTGAGCACGTGTGCTAAATGCCAGTGTTGTCACATCCCCCATGCAGGCTTACCTGGTGCACTTTACTATAGATATAAGCAATAGCAGAAATTACTAAATTTTCATGAACCCTCGCAGTGGAGTCTAAACTAAGACTGATTGACATATTAGGATTTTCTCCTGACCCAGGATAGAATCCATATATGTCGTCCCTTGCCCACCTGGCTTTTGCTGAGACTTAGAGAAAAATGGGGGTGAGGGTCCACTTTAGAATGTCTGACCCTATGGAATCAAGAAGAAGTCCAAAAAACCATGGGGCAATCCACAGATACCCACTCAGGCACCACCTCAGTGGCTTTAGAAGGTGAAGGAAAAAAGGGAGCAGCGTCTTACCTGAAGAGTCCAACCAACTCTGGTGCTTCTGGTAACGCTCAGAAGTGCAGAGACTTCTTGGTCAGTCACCGCGAGGGATGAGGGTCTGAATGTGAGGCAACTTTAAAAGGAAAAAAATGGCGCAGAGGCAGGGGCTTGGGAGGATTCCCAGACTCTGCCTCATCACAACCAAAAATTTAAAAAATAAATTTAAGCCAAAGTTTCTCAGCTGGGAAAATAAATAAGCAAGGCCATGCTGGTAGGCCAGCTCCCCTCATGAATATGAAGCCGTGCTGGCCTGGTTTAATGAGTGAGCTGTCAAGTGCCTAGCAAAAGTCCCGGCACACCAATAAATGTTAGTTCTTGTTTCCAACATCAATACTTAATAACTGTACCCCAAGTTGTTGGACATTTTCTTAGGAAAATCCTTAGACATCCTACTTACACACCTGATTCATTCTCTCCTGGGCACGTGGGTGTATGCACAGTGCTTGTATGTAATTTTATGGCATCTGTGGGGAGGCCCGGAGCCCCCTTTCCCTCAGGCTGTCCCTAGTGAACAGGTGCATGGGCTTCCGACAATAGGAAGTGAGTGTGCAGGGCTGGACGCAGGTCTCCCGGTCCTCTGCTTCCCATACTCTTAGAGCAGTGCTCTCTCTGTGAAAATCATAAGAAAGAAGAAGAAGGAAAAAAAAAAAACCTACCAAATATTCTACACTGAAAGTTGGAATTGAGTTCTTGAAATTTGGAATAAATTCTCTTTATTAATGAAGAGCAAAATGGATTGTGCTTGCTATATTAGACTTACTCTTACTGCCCAACACTGAGTTATCAACTCCAAATGGGACTTCCAATCTCCAAAGCATTGTGGCCGGTTTTCAGCTAGGACATTCAGGCCCCTAAGCCAAGACACACTAGCTGGGAGAGGAGCTTGTTCCTGAACCAAAAGATCACCATGTCCCTGCTGGCAGCCAGATGTCATGGTGGCCTGTGGCAACTGGTCACATTAGGTCAATCTACAGCAAGTCAGTCTATGCCTGGACTAACTTGTGATGAATAAGCTGAAACATGCTCCAAAAATTCAGTAAGAGCTCTGATAATCATTAACTCCCATTATGAAGCAACTTTGTGAGTGTAAACACACCTTTAACAGACATTTCTCTAGCCAGAAGAGCTGATAAAAGGTTTGACTGGAAAGGTGGCCACAGACATGACCTACGTGGCTTTCTATCCGTTCATCTCTCTTCCTTCCTTTGGGGATCTTCTTTCTTTACCCCCTGCTTATTTTCTATTTATAGGCATAACATATTTGAGCGCGATGACCAGATGACTGGAAATAGCCTAGGTCATTTGTTCTGTTAGGAAAGTTAGCTCTTCCCTTCCTTGAACTAATCTATGGTTGTGCTTCTCACACTTAATAATGGGTGTGAATTGAAAATGTGAGACCAGATAAAGAAAAGAAAAATTAAAGTCTCCTTTTCCAGATCCCATCACCACAAGAGCTTGGGCTCTGACATTTCTGTTCTTTTCTTTTGGTTTCTCACACGAATGAGAGATTCTAGGAAAGCTTTTTTTTTTTTTTTCTTTTCTTTCTTTTTTTTCAGCCTTTGTTTTCTTCAAACTAAGTAGCGCTGGTACCCCGAGCCAGAGAGTGCAGTGGCTGGTGAGCAAGCATTGACTTGTCTAAGCAAATCATTGCTCAGAGCATTAGGAAAGGGAAATACAAGAACTGGAAGCAGATTGTGGTAATTCCCACACGTTTTGCCTCACTCTCTTCTAGCTGAGGGTTAGGGTATTCATGGCTAAAGTCACGTTGCAGCCTTGTCTTGCAAGGAGGGAAACAATAAGCTAATAGGCTTCCAGCGTAGACTTCCCACATTGGCCTCTAGAAGTTGAAATGAGTACAAGGCAGACTTCCAATCCCTAAAGAGGTTGTTGTATATGTGAACAGACACACATCTCACACACACACACACACACACACACACACACACACACACACACTGTACATACCACACACATACATATACATGCACACACAGAGACACACACCACATACCACACACAGCACATACACACATACACCACACACAGCACATACACACACACCCCACATACACACACATACCACATACAACACACACCACACATCCCACACACACCACACCATACACACCACACACACATACACACTATAACCACACACACATATACATACACCATACATACTTTATACATTACACAACACATATACCACATACACACGTGCACACATCACATACATACCACACACACACACACACACACACACACACACACACACACCAAGCACATGCACCAGCCCTAAAATAAAACGTCTACTGAATACAACTTCCAACTGGGGCACAGATCTGAACAAGAGACAAATTTCCTCACAACTTGGATGCCTGGGATTGTCTTCCTGGACCCCTCTGTACACCACTTCTATACACACCTTCAAGATACCAAGCACTCCTGAACACTGCCTTTCCTGACCCTGGCTACCAAAGAGACGTTCTGCCTTTGTAAAAGGCCACCCCTGAGTAGTCTTGCTAATGTATAACTTATCTGTGGAGACAGAGATAAGAAGGCCCAATCAATAGCAGACTGTGTATAGAACAAAGCTTTGGCTTAAATACTGAAGGCTAAGAGCAACTTGGACGAAATAGGGAACTGGGCTTAGGCCAAAGTCTGGAGCTACTGCTGGTGCAAAGAGGGCAGTTATTTGTGTGTTACATTCACAGCATGCAGCAAAGACCATCAGCCCTTCTGACTGCCCTTAAGAGAGTTAGACATCCCGATTTGCATTCCCCACATGGCTCTTAGAAGCATCCTGAAGCTTGGCCACAAGCCAATAAGACTTGGAACGCCAGGATTCACGATAACATTTTTTTTTTTTTCCTGGTTCACAGTATCTCTATATTTTTAAATATGAACTTGCCTTCTAAGCAAGGATAATTTTTTTTTTTTAAGCAACAAATTTTTTTTTTATAGAGAGCAAGGTAAGGAAAGCTACTGTTTTTGTCTGGTTCTCTTCAGCTGGGGTCTGGGTCCTCTCCCCATCACACTGGCCACGTAGGACATAATAGGGCTTATATACTGGGTTTAGTCTAGAGGTAGGGTCTCAGATTTGCATGGTTTATTGTCTTAATTTCTTTTCCTGTTTCTGTGTAAAATACTCTGGTAAAGGCAACTTAAGAGAGAATGGACTCATTCTGGTCCAGAGTTCAGGTTATGGTCCACTCTGGCAGAAAAGTCACAGCAGCAGGAACCGGAAGCAGCTGGCTCGGTCATGTCCGGAGACAGAATGAGAGTGCAAAGGCAGACAGCAGCATGTTGGCGCTCTCCCGGTTTTCTCTGTTTTACACATGTCAAGGCTTGGTCCTGCCCACAGTCATGGATCAGGACAGTCCTTCACAGACATGCCTTAAGACCTATCTCCCGGGTGACTCTAGGTTCTGTCAAGGTGACAAATAACACTAACCACCACATCTAGAGCAGTCATTCTCACCCTTCCTAACGCTGTGATCCTTCACATTGCGGGACACCTCCCCCTCCCCCGCCCCCAGCCATAAAATTACTTCCGTTGCTACTTCATAACTGTAATTTTGCTACTGTTATGAGTCATGGTGTAAGGATCTGTGTTTTCTGATGGTCTTAGATGACCCCTGTAAAAGGGTTGTTCAACCTCCCCAAAGAAGGTCACAACTCACAGGTTGAGAATTGCTAGCCTAGAGGTACAAATGACCAACTGAGTCACAGCAGGTGCTCACTCTCTTTCCTGTTCATCTGGTGGGCCCTGGAATTTAGGGGGAGCTAGGCTCACAGAAGGAAGTTTTTGCTAGTTGCTTTGCTTTGCCTTGCTTTGGAAAACAATAAAATTTTAGATTGTGGGGTTGTTTGTTTGTGGTTGTTGTTTGTTTTTGCCAATTAGCAACAAACAAAAACTACCATGGAAGTGATACCAGTGAGCTCCCAGTCATCAGACTTTGTATTCTCAAAAGGGTGTTTGTCCTGTTGACCCAGTCTCTTCGATTGGTCATATGGTCGATACTGACAGCTTTGTTTTTAAATGTCCCCAAGGGGAGCACAAGGATGTCTTGGATTTTGACCACAACTAAATCTGAAAGCTGCTTTTGATGGCCCCAATAATCTGTGCCTTCTAGTTTCCTGCCCTAGAAGTAGTTACTTACCTTGAGTGTGAGTTGGATTTATTTTTGAGGTACTGAGACTTGAACTCAAGGCCTTATGCATAGCTAGGCCAGCTCTCTATAACCACTAAATCCTAGTCCCCAAGATTCTCATCTATAGAGTACAATACAGCAAAAGTAATACTGTAAGGTTCTCAAGACTGGTAATGTGTGCCCATGGCTTCCATTCTTCTAGCATTCTTATCCCGAGGAGTCTTAAGAAAAGGCTATGAACTCTGTGAGAGGCTGAAAGGTAGAGTTGCTGAACAGTAACTGTCACCATCCTGTGCAGACCCCACCCCAACCCCACCTTTGTTCTTCAAACAGCACAGGGCTGCAAGTATTTGCATGGCATTTCCATTGTATTCATTGTTATCAAGAGATAATTTAAAGTATACAGAAGGATGTAGATCAGTTCTGTGCAAAGAGTGCTTAGTTTTATATAAGGGTCTTGAACATCCAGTCTCCCATGGATACCAAGAAACAACTATATACCTCCACTTCTACTTTTGTCAACAAGTTTCGCTGTAACACAGTGTCCTACTTTTATGCGGCTGCTTTTCTCTGAGTGAGAAAAACAATTTTTAAAAAAATCTGAAATCATTGTTCTATTAGAAAAAAATGCCCACTGTTTTAAAAGCACAGATTTATAGATTATAGTTCCCATGGTAACCCCTTGACCTAGAGACCAATTCTAAATCATCTTAAATGTCAAAATTTTATATTGTTGATCTTTTAATGATAATCCAGATGGCTCTGGACTCAAAACATTTATGGGAAATGAACTTCATTTTATATCCTTTTGTGGTAATAGAGTTAACTAAAGAAAAAAGCATAGAAGTCTTTCTATATAACTTTATTTACTTTAAGACTATTTCTTCTTTTTCTTCTCTTCATCCTCCTCTTCCTTCTTCTTGCTTCCAGTGCTCACTTGCTTTGATAGCACCAGTAGATATCTTATCAGACCTTTCCTTTTCTATTCTGACATCAAGAGACTGATAAGCCTTTGTTTAACCTTCATGACAACTGGAAAGCCTAACAGGCTGTTCTTCCTGGACCTGGACCATGAGAGTTGGTCCTCTATAACCTGAGACATCTAAATGCAAACCCTATGAAAGGGGGTTTTCTTTACTGTCCCCAGGGGTCGAGAACTACGTAATTCTCTCCAGGGAACTAGGAATATTCCCTATGAATTCTATTTTCCCCTACAGTGATGATAAAATTTGAGACACAGGGAGGGATTTTCTGCTATCACCTTGCTATTTCTCTACCACTCCTCAGAAATGGCAATCCTACATCAAGAAGCACATTAGTTTAGGGTTTGTGAGTTTGTAAGAAGGGGTAGATGGAATTCAGGACACATATTGGAGGCCCTGATATAAAGGACTACCCAATAGCAATAGTGACAGCCTTACAACCGTAGGATCAGGATCACATACAGATTCAACATCAGAGCCCTTCCAACCCTGCTCCCTTCTTACTCTAAATAGCTCCATTGGCCCATCTCATCTCTTCTCTGCTGACAGCATGGCCTGGATGATCCTTGCACAACCTCTACATATGAGAAGTTGAAGCAGAAAGAGAGTTCATGGTCAAGTTGGACTACATCATGAGACTCTGCTTCAAAAAGAAAATACACAAAAATATGCTGATGAGTGAGAATGTATTACTGCAAGGCTGACATGAAATCTGCTATCATTTATTTTTAAGAAATAAAATAAAGTATCTGCAAACACTGCTACACCCTATTAATCTGCCTCATATCCAGCTAGACATCTCTAGGCGGTACCATAGTGAGCAAAAAGCTTTGAGTCTCGATCCACTTTATAGAATAAATCACAATGAAGTTGACAAGATTATCCCATTTACTAATGAACATAAAATAGTTTAGCTTTTGCAAAAATGATAAATGTGTTCCGTGTACGCTAAGGATGGTAGAATATTGTCCACACCATCTTAGACCAGCGGTTCTCAACTTGTGGGTTGATCCTCTTGGGACTGAATGACCCTGTCACAGTGGTTTCCTAAGACCATCAGAAATCACAGACATTTACAATATGATTCATAACTGTAGCAAAATTACAGTTATGAAGTAGCAATGAAAATAATTTTATGGTCACCACAACATGAGGAACTGTGTTAAAAGACTGCAGTCTTAGAAAGGTTGAGAAGCACTGTCTTAGACAGACATGATAACATAAATCCAAATTATTTGTCTGGTTCAGGGTTTACAAACTACAGTCCATGAGTAGAGTTCCTCTATTTGTTTTTATGAGTAAATTTCACAAGACTCACTAATTTATCTACCTTTAGCCACTTTCCTGTGGATGTAAGGTGTGGGAGATGGCACCCGAGGCTGTATACAAGCCACTGAGCTACATCCCTAGCCTTAGTAGGTGCTTTTAAGCTACAGCCATAGAATAGAGACAAATGACTGTGGCTCAAAGAGCCTAAGCCATCCATTCTCTACCCGTTTGTACACTGCAATCCTGCTCCAGCCTGTAATCATGCCAAGGAGAACTGACCTGGAGGCAACTTCTAAGCAGGAGCATCTTCTTCAGAGGCCCATTGCAAAGTGAAAGCATGCAGCCTCCTCTTCCATCTGTTTTAGGAATTTCAAGAAAATAGACACAGCTTATCATACCAAGCATGGGAGCCCATGTGATTGACAGACAGTAGACATGACACGCCATGAAGGCACTCCTGCCTAGAGTGCCTTCTCCAGAGTTTTCTCTTTGTAACACTATTTTCATTTTCATTCCCAAGTATTTTTGAAGCCAAATATAGAACAAAAGGAAAGTGTTAACAAAGTTTTATCATGTAGCAATATGACATAAATGAAGTTTGGAGTTGCCTATAGTCTTAGTTACTGTCTATTACTGTAACTAAACACCATGATCAAGTCAATTTACAGGGGAAAAAAAGGAATTGTATTTAGTTTATGGTTTTCAAGGATTAGAGTTCATAAAAGGAACAACTGAGAGCTCACATCTTGATCCACAATCAGAGAGGGTAGGGGTTGGGGTGAAGTAAGCGAGCGAGCCAGGGGCACAAGCACACTGGCACACTGGGAATCGTAGAACTATTTGAACTTCCAAAGCCTGTTCCTAGTGACACAATTTAACAAGTCTGCTCCTACTCAGCTTTCCCAAATAGTTCCATAAACTGGGAACCAGATATTCAAATAGTTTAGCTTAGAGGGAATGGTCTCATCCAAGCTCCTCATTTCACCCCATAGGCTTTTGGCCATAATATAATGCAAATTTTATTTAGCTTAACTTCAAAAGCTATATTCTGTAATAGTCTCCACACAGTTTCCTGAGAATCAAAGTACTGTCTTAATTGTAGCCCCCTGTAAAATAAAAAATCAAGTTACATATGTCCAAATTACAATGGGACAGAATATACATTACCTTCCCAAAAGGGAGGGGTTGGGGCAGCATGAGGAAATCCTGGACCAAAGCAAGACTGAAACCCAGCCGGGCAAACTCCAAATCCTGTGGTTCTATGTCTGATAATCAGAGTTCTAGCTGGCTATCATTTTTCCTACTGAGACAGGGTGTGCATAGGGCATCATTTGCATCTTTTAAAATGGGAAAGGAATGTGTGTTTTTAATGTCAGGAAAAGGATTCAACTTCACACTCTATGGACTGTCTCTGAAATCAGGGTGGATAATTATAATTTAATCTGTCAGCAACGGGAAGTGAGAACTGTGTTCGTGGGTTCTTTGGCATGTCTAGTGGCTTTCTCTTGCCTCTTTGCTCCAAATGGAGTTGAATCTGCCATCTTGGGAACTCTGGCCATTCATATACACATATCTTTGTGGTTTAAGCAGATTCATTGATGCTTGATACAAAAATAGTAATTTCACAAATATGTGCCTTCTTGAACTTCAAGATGGGTGCTAACATCAGCTAGTACTCAGGTGACCTCAGAGTGGGATGTCCCTAACCACTGTGAAAGATGACATAGAAACCTAGCTTTGCTCTAGAAGTGACTGTTGACTACCCAGGGCCTTTTTCTCCATGTGAGCAATCCTGTATCACATGATGAGTCTCTACTCCCCGGGGAAATACGCATTTGTCATCACAATCCTGCTGTGGTTGGGGAACCATATGTGCACCAGGACTAAACTCGGGTTCCCTGGCAGATTGCCCCGTGAACAAAAGCAGAAATCCACTGAACGGACAGGGAAGTTAGATTCATGACCCTAAAAGGGGAAGATTAAACCAAGATGTGCCATGAACAGAGTGATGCTGCTGCTGAAGTGGAAAGAAAGGTCAGGTGTCCTGGAGGTCAGAGAGACCCAAGGGGAGAAGGGACTGGAAACAGGCTGCTGGGGATTGGATTCTAGCTTCATTCTGAGCATTTCTGTGCATCACTGAAGCAAGTTAGCTGAGTTAGCTATGCTTCATTTTATTCATCCATTAAAAACATAATGAATAGTATCTATCTCACCAGGATGTCTGCTGCAGCGATGTTTGCTGCAAAGCCTTCATTAATAACAACATCAATATTGAAGCTAGAATGCAAACTCTGGCATAAGAAGTGTAAGTCATTGTGCTGGATTGCTCAATGCATTAGTTTACCAGGATAATAAAGCAAATAGCATTGACTAGGAGGCTTATACAGAGAAATCTATCTTTTACAATTCCAGCTATATGAGAAGTTACACATCAGGTGTTGCAGGGTTGGTTTCTTCTGAGGTCCCTCTCCTTGGCTTGAAGCTGGCTCTTCTGTCTGAGTTCATATAATCTTCCCTGTGTCACAAATGTCAACATTTCTTAGAAGGCCACTAGTCACACTGGTTAGAGTCTACCCTAATGGCCTCTTCTGAGCTTTATAGTCGTCACCTTCTGAGCTACTGGAGATTAAGACATGTAAAGTCAAGGAGGTTAGGGCCAAACCCATAACAGTCAGTTTCATTAAGCTAAAAGTATGTTCCATTTATCCAAATGGCTCTAAATTGTCCAAACGTAGGTAGCAGTTTCAAACTTGGAGACAGAAGGGCAGTAAGTAGCCTTGGCCCTCTGGAGGTCACTGCAGTTGTTGAAAGCAACAGACTTTCAACAGGGGGACCTAGTTTATTTACCCTGGCTCTCCTCTGCTGCTCAGCCTGTATTCTACACTGGCGACTTCCAGAAATGAGGCTGCCCCCTCAGCGATCATCACACACTTGAGAGCCACGGGTTTTCCCTGTCCCTTTACCTCCACATTTCTGTGTCTGGACGTGCCTGGCTTCTTGAGTGACTAGTTAGGAAGGCCTCTGATCTCTCCCCCAACTTCCCCTCATTTCCCACAACTGTGCAATCTAGTTAGGAAGTACTCATGTTGTCCTGTAACTCCCAGAGTCATCGCTCATGTGACTGAACCCCGAGTAACACAGAAAGAAGAAGAGGGGGCCTTCCAAATATGTTACTGAGAGCTATGAGAGCGTTTGACATTCTGCTGGTGTTCTTAAGCCTGAGCTCATTCAAAAGCCCATGGACACATCATTCCTCTTTCCATTTTGTTCTGATCCCAGCATGTTTCACAAATGGCTCCCAAGTAAAGGTTCCCTGCATCATATTTACATCATCAAGTGGAGATCAAGTGAGGTCCCATAGGTGGTAAGCAGGGGTCCCTGGTTCAGAATAGAGAACAAAGTTCTTAGAGGGTGCTTTCCAGGGGAAAAAAAGTGAAACATGTACCCAAAGTGTGAGAAAAGGCTAAGTGTGGGTCACTGGTGGGAAAGTATAGGGAAAAAAACCCACAAAACTTAACAAAGGAAAGGCATTTAAAAATCGAGGAACTTTTAAAAAGTAACTAATGTTAGTACATACAAAAAATCGGACATGTATGAAATTTTTAAATTAAATTAGAAATTAGACAAGATATGTAACCAATTTAGCACTATATTGAGAAGAGAAGAGTGTTCAGACTATGATGTGATATGATATGAAATTGTGAGGAGAGTGTATGGAGAGATGGGGAAGACCTGTTGGAGGGTTTGCTGAGATGACCTAAGAGGCAACTCCTTTGAGAGGCCAGACTGTCTGTCCGTGGTAGCTGCGGATGGACAGTAACAGCAAGAGAAGAATTTTGGAGAGATATGAGAACATAATTATATAATTAGGGACTTATTTGGGGAATATGAGAGCCAATAAAGAGGAAGAAATGAAAAAGAGCCTTGTGAGAAAAAGGAAATTAATCAGAGCTCAAGTGGAAGGAAGATCTGAGTTCTGGTGGGGACTGGTCATTTTCATCACTATAAGGGGGAGGAAGAAGACACAGCCCAACAAAAAGAGATTGTGTATATATTTGTGTGTGTGTGTTTGTGTGTATATGTGTATGTGCTGTGCGTGTGTTTGTCTATATGTGTGTTTATGTGTGTATGTGTGAGTATGTTTATGTGTGTGTGTGTGGTGTGTATGTGTATATGAGTATGTGTGTGTGAATGTATATATATATGTATGTGTGTTTATGTGTGTGTATGTGTGTATTGTGTTTCTGTGTGCATATATAAGTGTGTTTATGTGTGCATGTGCATATGTATGTGTGTGTGAATGTGTATATGTGTGTGCTTGTGTGTGTGTGTGTGTGTGTGTGTGTGTGTGTGCAATGCTGAGTTGAGGATACCTCCCTCCTTTCCTTTCACCTCTGCATACTTAAGTATGAAGTCTCAGATACTTTCTCAGACGCCCCTGTCAGTTTGGGAGGTCAGAGAACGAGGAGAGAGACCCAAGTCAAAGAGGAAGAGATTATAAGCCAAGCGGGGGAGAGAGGAACCATTCTGTTGGAGTCACACAGCTAATTAGGGACTGAAATCAAACTGGCTCCGAGCCTAGTACTCTTTCACTACCAAATTACCATGTAATATTGAACAGATGGGAGTGATTAAGGCTTAGGGCCATTATAAAGGCTAGCATAACCTGTGCTGCATGCAATAAGAGAACAGAGTAGAACCCCAGCTGAGAGATTTGAGCCTCACTTTGCAGGAAGGGATAATTTTACCCACTGTGAGCCATGATTAGGTTTGAGTGGATTGAAGTAAACTGTAAACTTTTTAAAGTCACCACTTCACTGCATTCCAACCCAGCCAGGCTAGAGAAGCCCTGGCTGCCTTCGGTGGCACTCAAGGCACAGGAAGGGAGAAATGCCAGGCAGGAATATCCAGAATTTGAACTGAAATCCACTCTCGAAGTCACACAGAGCCTCTGCAAATCTTTGCTCAGCTCCATTCAGAGGCATGTATTAAATACGCTGGAAGTTTAGACACTACTTAAAAATAGCATTTGCCACTCCACCTCCACACATGTGGGGGCCTCGCAATTGTAACTTCAATGACAAGAGGCTCTTCCCCAAAATAGTCTTCCCTTAGACAGCTCCTTCATGACATCATGCAACTTAAAAATCTTCTTTCCTTCTGGATTTGCATTTCCAAAATATCTTGGAACTTGGTATTTATTTTGATTGACTTTTTTTTTTTTTATCCACCCTGTGGGTTTCAATTCACCCTTCTCTTTACAAACGATGTGGAATTGTGAGTGCTGGCTATCTTAGTCATTTTTCTATTGCTGTGACACCATGACCAAGGCAACTCTTAAGAAAGAAAGCATTTAATTGAGGACTGGCTTGCAGTTTCAGGAGTTTAGTCCATTATTGTCCATGGTCAGAAGCAGGCAGGCACTGGAGCAGTCGCTGAGAGCTACATCTTGATCTGTGACCTCAAAGCTCACCCCCAGTGGCACATCTCCAATAAGAGCACATCTATTCCAGCAAGGCCACGCCTCCTAATCCTTCTAATCTTTTCAAATAGTGCTACTCCCGGGTAACTAAGCACTCAAATAGATGAGGTTGTGGAGGCTATATTTATTCAAACTACCATACTGGCCTTGATCAATCAAGTTGGCTTCGTTCTTACATAAATTTGGGATAAGGGCAATGTGTTAATTTATTAATGGTCACATTGACAAGTTCTTAGATTATGCTAACTCATGCTCCCCTTTGTAATTAAAATCCCTCTGTCAGACACTCAGTGTTCCTAATCAATACTGGCTTAATGTCTTACCAGTCATCTACATTGCCCTAAGGCTGAGCCCTCATGACCAGTGCTCGGAACTTTACCCAATTGTTCTTTGTTTCTACTTGCCAGGACTGAGATCCTGAGTCAGAAGAGACCTAGAAAATTTCTGTCAAATAAATTTGCCAGAGTCCAGCCAGGAATCAGAGGGTATCCCCCAGTTGCCAGTATCCACTTCTATCTGATTGCTCCTGCTTTATTACATTCCCATAATTATACCTCTGACTTGATAACTACAATTGTATGTTCAGATCTCAGACTCACCTCACAGAAAGGCCAGGAGTATTCATAGGCAAATAATGCAATGGACACCAAACAGAGGCCCACCCTTATTCACTCAGGCTTGGAGTATAATTTCTTGTTGAGAATAAAATAGACTATAACTGTAGATGCTTTCTCTGACCAGTGCCCACTTCTTTCCCTGTTATTTTGTACATTTCTCATTATAGTTATAAGTGATTTGAATTTCTGTTACCTGCTTATTATCTGTCTTCCCCATTAAATGTAAAATTCCTAAGGACAGAAACCATATCTATCCTGTTCTCCAAGTGCTGGGAACAATTCCTGACACATCGTAGACAGGCTACTTGTACATTAATAAAAAACCAATGCTCTTATTCTTCCCATCAAAGCTATTTGTCCTGGGTTTCATCTATTGAAGATCTTGATGATAAACCATCAACTAGAAATTCTTTCTTCCTGGGTCTTTTCCATCAGAGAAAAATGCTCATCTTAAAAAACAATAATTGATTTATTTTATTCTCCTCTCTAGCTGTAGCTCCATCTGCTCTTCATTTCTGTATTGTCCTTTACAGAAAAATTAAGTAACACGTGTGCCTGGGGCAAGGATGTGGCTCAGTGGCAGGTTGCTTGCCTAGTATGTGTTTGGTCCCTATAAACTCTGTGTTTGATCCCCATTACTGCCACCAAAACCAAAGTTGTGACTATACTTGTCATTTGCAATTGTCCAAGGTATTTCTTGGTTTTCTCCAATCAGGGCTTTGTCTCAGCCACTTCAATGAAATTGCTCATGTTAAGTTCACCAAGGGCTTCTAATTTACAACAGTATGCACAGCTTAAACAATGTGGTCCTGCTATCTTTCTCCATGTACCTATAATTTGTGTGTGTGTGTGTGTGTGTGTAGATGTGTCTGTTCATGTGTTGAGGCGGGGCTTGCATGTCAGGGCCAGAGATCAATCTTGGATGCCAACTTATTTTTATTTTATTTTTTTTAAATACAGGATCTCCTAAATGACTCAGAACTGGCTGACTTAGGCTATATTGTATTCTTACATTCTCAACTCTGGGCTTATAAGGACATGCCACTATGCCTGGTTTTTTTTATGAGAGTACTGAGGACTGAACCTGGGTCCTCGTGCTTGCACAGGACACATTTTTCTGATTGATCTGCCTTTTCAGCCCTCTTACTGCTTTTCTTACCCTCCCTGCTCTCACCATCTTCTCTTCTTGTTCTGCCTCAACCACACCAAGTCTGTCGCCCCAGCTCTGCCCCTGCTCTTCTGGTCCTGGTATTCTTCCCATGAATCTCCATCTGGCTTCGATCCCTTAAGTTACCTTTTCCAAGAGAGACACTCTCTAACCACTCAATGTCAAGCCATACCCATCTCTTCTTCTGGCACTTTGGTTTTTCCTCTCCTCTGGGTTTTCTCCATAGCTTTTATTACCATTACTATCTCCTTTATTGCCACCCATCATTACTGTTTGTCTCCCCACATTATAGTCTGAGTTCCATTAGGAAAGTAAGTTCATCTCTTTTGTTCATTATCTTATCCACACTGCCTAAAACGCATCTACTACATGGCAAGTGGTTAATGATATTTCTTGAGACAACGGAAAAGCCATTTTACATCAACATGTTGGTGATTTCTGACATAGCAATGGAAATAGTCTAAATTCAATTTATACTCCAATTATCTAACCCGAGAGACTAAGCCACTGGGGGGGGGGGGGTGTCAGACTGTACATTGAGAGAGCAGCAGTAGGTATTCTAGTAGGGACATACTTTGGTAATGGTTGGGCCTTGCAGTACCCCTCATATCACACTATATTAATGACTGCTATATGAAAATAACTTGAGCCACAATATAACCATGAGTCACAAAACTTAAATGGCTGCCAAGAAACTAATGCTATTGATGTGTACATCAATGATAATATGTTTTAATGGATATCCCATTCCTATTGCCGCTAGTTTGGCTAGATCACATTGGAAGTATTGAATTCACCTTTGGGACTTGTCTTTCAGGAGAAATAATTGTTCCAAGAAAATCAGCCCAGATAGTGAGCCAGCTAACTATGGTCTTCACCAAGGTTGTTAAGAAGGCAATGTGCTCTGTGATGATATTTCATTTAAGGACAAAACCTGAAAGTATGCACCTCCCATGCCTTCTTTCCTATAGCAGATATTATTAATCAATCGTAATCCTCTTCCCCATCTGCATGGTAAGTGAACGTGAGACTGGATAGCCTCCATTTCATTGGCCCCAAAGTCCTATGGCCATTCTCTTTGACTGGGCTAAGTAGGGCAGGCCTGGGGAAATGGGTTGACGAAAAAATATTCTGCAAAGCCAAGCCATTTACCTTCAAATCACCATTATCTCACTGGAGACAATAACAGGGAATTGGCTTGAAAGCAAATGAGCGGAGCACAAGGAGATAGGTGATTGCTTCCCCACTATTATAGTAATAGTAATAAAGTCTTTAAAAAAAAAAAAAAACTTTTGGACACTCTCATCTGCCAGTCATCTTTATTCTTTTCTGTCCTCACGTGTTTTAACCTCATGCCCTAATCGGTTTGGTGAGGAGCCAATTAACTCTGTTTAAAACATGGAAGAGACAGCAGCTGCCAGAAGCTTGGCTCGCTGTGTTCCAAGACGCGGTAATTCTTTCCCTAATGACATAGTAGAGACTCTGTCGCCACAGTTAAGAGCAGGCTCGAGACAATTACTATATTTAAGTCCTACTCTGCAGGTTATCATATCCACATCTGCAAGCTATTCTCTTTGTAAAGCATTTGGAGTTATTTGCCACAGAAAACTCATTGGAAAAGGCCAGCGACTGCTTAAGGAGACATTAGCAGACATTCCACGTGGCTAACCCAAAGACAGACATGCAACTTTCCTCTCTGCTACTTCAGTCCTACTCCTGCTTCTTGAAACCCGGCTGGCTCTTCTTATCCAAACAGGAAATCTGTGCTTGGGGTTCAATGAAGATGTTGTAAAGAACAAATGCCACCCACCCCTTGGTCTAGGCATAAGAGAGACCAATCCTGGGAACCGGTCAGCCGCCCAGAAACCACCAAGAAAGATCCCCGGACATTTACAAAAGGAAGAAATTAAAAAGACACTTGTAAAAACAAACAAACAAACAAAACAACAGGCTAGGACCCTCTGAATACTGACATCCTGGCACTCAAGGCCTGGAGTAGGTAGCCATTGCTCTGGTTTTGATCCCCTTGGTCATACCATGGGGACAGTCATTACTTAATACTTCTATCCTAGGAGGACTGGAATCACTAGGCTGAAAAATAGAAGTGAAAACAGTGTGAAAGGGGATTTGAGCATCATACAGGCATTTGTATTACTATGATGAACATTATTGCTATTCTTATGTCCCTGTGATTATAATTACTTGGCAATGCTTTTCCTAAAATCCAGATATAATCCAGGCCACAAACTCTCCAGTATGGAAATTCCTGTCTCTCCTTCCTAACTTCATAACTTTCTGAGTTTACTCAGAATTTGCAGCCTTAGAGCTTGTTCTTTCTTTCTTTCTTTCTTTCTTTCTTTCTTTCTTTCTTTCTTTCTTTCTTTCTTTCTTTCTTCCTTCCTTCCTTCCTTCCTTCCTTCCTTCCTT
>NC_034600.1:32671424-32722075 GCF_900095145.1 Mus pahari | reverse complement strand
TTCCTTCCTTCCTTCCTTCCTTCCTTCCTTTCTCTCTTTCTTTCTTCTTTCTTTCTTTTCTCTTTTTTTATTAGATATTTTCTTTATTTACGTTTCAAATGTTATCCCCTTTCCTAGTTTCCCCTCCCCCTGCTCCCGAACCTGCCCACTCCCATTCCTGGTCCTGGCATTCCCTCACACTGGGGCATAGAGCCTTCCCATTTGTTACCTAGAAGTTGAAGGTTGGAGAGTTCAAAGTGTCAACCATGCAGGACATGCACATAGACCCTGTAAAAGGAAAATGATGCTTCTAAGCACTGAACAGTGGGACGGCCACTCTGAGCTCCACCACTCTGACCCACCTCACCATCCCCATCCTATCTCTTCCAAAAAGTTGACTTAGCTGAATCTGTCCTGACACAAGATAGCTCTATTTGTTATAGACTGGTTATGCTGATGAAATTTTTTTTCATTTTTTTGAAACATTCTTGCAAGTCTTTATTTCTCCACTTGCTTTCATTGTCATGACTCTTCATTTTATTCCCAAGGCACATTAAAAATAAATAAATAAAAGAGTGGCTAGAGAGATGGCTCAGCAGTTAAGAACACTGACTGTTCTTCCAGAGGTCCTGAGTTCAGTTCTCAGCAGCCACATGGTGACTCACATCTATCTTCTGGTGTGTCTGAAGACAGTAACAGTGTTCTCATAAACATTAAATAAATAAACCTTTTTTTAAGTAAAGAAAGAAAGTTAGGCCTTACCAAAAATACTCTACAAACCCCACTACTTAATAGTTCCTTAAGAACAGAACAAGGGACTTGGATATAGAGATGGTAAAGTACATGGTAATGAGGGTGGGGCCACTGTTGAGGTGATGTTTGTAGATGCCATTATACATTGCAACATTATCATATACTGAGCTTGTGGTCCCCAAATCTGTGTCCTTAGACCTCCCAGATTTCTGAGTAAGATAAATTGTTCTAGAATGTGCTTTGCTTGATGCTCCTTAGATAGAATTCTATGATATTTGTTCACTATTAAACTCTTCACATTCCATAGTCATTCCATTTATATAATATTTTTAAATGCCAAATAGAACAGAGGAGCAACCCATTTCTTAGAATAATTGAGTAACTAACCAATAACAAACTACAGCATTATCTTCAGTCACTTAAGTGAACTGAATTTTCACTCTGCTGAACTAAATAGAATATATAATTCTGGTCTATTGCGTTAAATAAATATATCATACAAATATATACTGTACAAACTATGATCAACTGAGAGAGATAAAATGTATCTGACCCAGTCAGTCAGCATATAAATTTACCACATCTAATGTGAGTGCCAGTCTAAACCTACTTGTTTTCAATTTGGGGCAGGGCTGATTCATAACTGTCCATGATGAAGATGGTTTGTGACACAGATACCGTGTTGCTCTTACACTGGTTACTTGATGTAGCTAAGAAATCACAGAACGTTTACCCAGAGAAGATAATAGTTTACAAGTTGCAGGATGAAGGGCACGTGCAGGCAAGGCCTCTGGCTATAGTCATTAGTAAGAGCCCGGTTTCGTTCTCATTGATTTTGTTCTCCTTCCAAATGCATTACTCATCTCTAGTCAGGATCTTAAAACTCACAGGAATCCTATGACAGCGAGTCCATAGGTACAAGAAACCCATGAAAGCAGCCATGAAAATTCCAATCCTGGCAGTGCCACGTATCTGCTGTCCAATGGGCAATGCATGCCTATTCACCCGTCTTGTGGTTGCATTAATTCGTTCTCCAAATGATGATCTGGGTGGCAGCTGAAGATGTCTCTTGTGAATGGCAAATAATGAGCAATGACTTCTGGGTAAACATGATCAGATTAATATAAGAAAAGAAAAGGTCCACGCACTCAGTAGGGAGACGCGCTTGTCACTACCCTGGGTCAGAAGAGATGATCTCAGAAGCTTTTCATGTAGCAACATCTTAGAGTAACTTTCAAGCAGACTGATGTGAAATCTCAAATATGGTCACCTGCAAGACCTACATATGACAATACCAGTTGACATGTTCGTGTGGATTTGGGGTAAGTTTTCCAAGACCCCAACCCTAAATAAAGAGCTACAAACAATCAGTGACTGTCAAGAGAGGGAGAATCTGTTTTCTACATAGACAAGTTCCCTTAAAAGTTATCCAGTTCCAACTGCTCAGGTCTAAGCACATGTATAGGGAACATATAGGGAACACTAAATTGGACTGAATCAATCTCTCTCTCTCTCTCTCTCTCTCTCTCTCTCTCTCTCTCTCTCTCTCTCTCTCTCGTGTGTGTGTGTGTGTGTGTGTGTGTGTGTGCGCGTGACAATAATAATTAAAGAAGAGGTCATGACTTAGAGAGGAAGTGGAGGTCAAAAGTTGGATCAAAAAAAGGGAGAGGGAAAAGGGAGATGCTCTGCATACCCCTCTATGTAATTCTCCAAAATATAAAAAAGATTAAGCTAAAGAGAGAGAGAGAAGTATTTCAGGCTGATGGGACTTTTTGGGGCTAGCAGTTCTTCCTTTCTTGATATAGCTTCACACATCCTTAATTGCTAACTTATCCTCAGGGATCCATGAATGCTTCCACAGGCATGACAGACATTCACAGGAAACTTAAGAAAATCCAACGAGAGTGGAAATGAAAAATGTTAATATCCTTTCCATGTGAAACATGGGATTTGACATGCTGTATGTAGAACGGGCTAAACACTATTATTGAGGTAATGGGGCTTTTTTATAGTTTGTTATTGTTTCTTTGTTTGTTGGTTGGTCTATGCTGGGGCGTGAATCTAGGACTATGCTAAGCAAGCAGTCTACCACTGAGGTACATCCCAGCCCTGAACTGATCACTTCTTAAGGGGAACATCTTTGAGAGTATTTAGATTATTCTATGTATCCCATCATTTGTCTGAAGGAAGCTGGTTTCTTTGCAAAGCAAGCCAAGAGAGCTTTAGACAATGTAAGAGTCCTTCCTTAAGAGTAAAGCAAAGAAGCCCAGTTTAGACTTTCAGTTGAGCACAGACAAGTTAATGTCTGTTATTGTCACCTATGCTTACGTCATTCACTTGTTAACTTAACTGTTAAGTCCTTTTTTTGTTATTTTTCTTTTTCTGGTAATATTCAATAAATAATTTTCATTATCCATCATATTCACATTATAGAACAGTGAGGCTTAATAAGGCCGTGGTCCTATGCAAGCAGTGAACTCACTGTGTAATAGAGAACTCAGTACAACATCTTTGATCAAGTAGATACTAATGACACTCTTGTGGGTACCAGTGCACTGCAGATCAAAGCAGATGGAAGTCTTTGCCTCTCTGCAGCATGTTATACACCGAGAAGACTGATCTAATGGGTACATACACTGAGTGCTGTGAGAGTGAGAGATTGAGATAATGAATCCAAATGAAGTTAGGACAGAGCACACCGGAGTATACAGTGTTTGTTTCTAAAGCACAAAAGTCCTGCCCCCTGACCCAGCATGAAGTTTCACCGTTCTGGGAAAGCAGAGACTTTTAAAAAGGTCAGTTAAGATGGTGGCCGTGGTGCATGCCTTGAGTCCCAGCACTCAGAAGGCAGAGGCAGGAGGATTTCTATGAGTTCACGGCCAGCCTGGTCTACACAGAGAGAGAATTACAGGATAACCAGGGCTACACAAAGAAACTGTGTCTCATAAAAACAAATAAAATGAAACTAATTGTTTTATGAATTTTAAAATGTGCTCTAAAGTCATTGACAAAGACAAGAATTGTCTAAGAATTATCTATGAGTGATATCTCAACACATGCTTTTAATCTACCCAATTAACTGTGATCTTTATTGTTTTGTTTTGTTTTGTTTTGTTTTTAAGTCTTTAGGGTATGAAGTTTCCCCAGTTCTCTGTGAACTCACCTGGAGAGGCTGCTCTTGAATGCATCACTAAATCTCAGTTACTCATAAGACAGAGGTCATTGAAAACTGGTTGGTGGCTGTGATGTTTAAGGTCCTGCATCTTGGACTCTGCAAAGCTTGTGCAGATTTTTAACATGAGTCTATTCATTTTTCCTAAAATTTATGTGTATGCTCTTAGGCACATGTATGTACATTAGTTAAACATAACTGAGTTGCACATAACATATCATTACAAGTACTTGGCTTCAGCATATGGAAAATTAGATTGGGATACGGTATGCAGAGAAATTCTATAATGTAAGAACTTTTAAATGATTACATAGTTCTGTGATGCGTGTAATAATATGGCATCTGTGTAATTTTGAAACCACAGTAGTGAGGTATGATTGGAGTTGGGTAGTTCCCTTCTCCCACAGGGAACTCTAGATCTAGGGCAGTTAAGTGTAGCTTCTGTCATTTCAGTAAGTCTCCCCAAAGACCCAGCAGGTTAGACTCCAGTTCAACAGTTTCTCCTGAAGGCAGACCTGTAAACAGCAGATCGTTCTGGCTTTGTTGTTGTTGCTGCTGCTATTTTGGTTTTGGTTTTGGTTTTTTCAGATAGGGTCTCTCTATACAGCTCTGGCTGTCCTGGAACTCACTATGTTAAACCATGCTGGCCTCAAACCCCGAGATCTGCTTGTCTCTGCCTCTTGAATGGTGGGATCAAAGGTGTACACTACCACTCCTGGCACTCTAGATTATTTTAAAAACACTCTCTTCCTCCATGTCCCTTGCAGAAGCATGGGGGGATTTTTCTCTGATAGTTACCATATGCAGGCCAGGTTCCTGGGGGCCCCTGCTGGGTGACTAAAGTCCTCTTTAAAATTGGGTAGGTAGGGAGTGTGGGTGGGTGGATGTGGAAGGATTTGGGGAGAAGGTGAATACAATCAAAATACCATTAGACGAAATTCTCAGTGGACTAATAAAAATAAAAAGAGCAGTGATGTAGAAAACTTTAAAACACATACACACAGAGAGACAGAGACAGAGACAGAGACAGAAACAGAGACAGAGACAGAGAGGGGGTAGCCTAAAAATGGTTAAATTACTTACCCAAAGTCACCATGCATAGGTATGGTAGTGAAACACTGCGGTCCAGATCTCTTGCCCTGTCTTTCTACTGAACCTTTCCACCTTTGATATCCAAGTGACCTTCTAGTCTAATTTAAAAGGTTAGAAAGCCCAAGATTTACTGTATACCAATGTGTCGGTTTCATGGTTTCATATAATTTACACACTGCATTATAAGATGCCTTCTCCCAACAAAACTTCACCCCAGATTCACCAAAAAGAGGGAAGTTTGGGTTTGTTTTCTTCATTTCTCCTGAAGGGCAGGCTCCAACTCACTCCAGCCACAGGGATCTGTAAGAGCTATGAGCCTTGTTTTCAGCTCATAGACTTTCGGGAAATTCAGCTTCAGCGTGCTGGGTTTGTCTTCCCGGTCCACTCAGTCTCCTGCAGCTCTGTGCCCATGGGCTTTTGTGCTGTGATGGACGTGACTGAGAGGATTCCAAGTTCTTCCTCTCTTATTGCCACAGGTGCACAAACAAAACTCTCATCCCCTGGGCTTAAGGGTCATCTGAGGTGACAGGCCCACACCCCTCCCCAACACTCCCAACTCAAGAGTCACACTTTGGAAACGCCTTCCAAAAGTGAGACGCAGGGGCAAAAACTCAATGGCAAATGAAATTCAGGAAGGGCAACAGAGAGTGAACAAGTTATTTTTATAGACCAGTTTTTGTCAGCTTGGGGCACGGCTAACAGACAATGGGATTGCTCAAGATGCTTTCAACAGGTCCAACTTAGGACACAGAAATTTAATAATGAAGTTGAGGTTGCAAGGCAAAAGCAGTAGAAAGACGTCCCACACTGTTTAAATCAGATGCCCTGACGAGCACTGGGTATCTCCAATACCATTTGTTGAGCCCCTAAAAGACAATGCTGCTAACAACCGTGGGATGGGTCACCAGCCCAGGCCAGTAGCAGAATGTCATGCACAGGCTATGTTGACCTAATTGAGTTGAAATTCAAAAGCCGCATGTTGATCCCTAAGCAAGTACATTGCTGGCCCTTCTGAGTTGACCTTCAGTTAACAAAGATACACACTGGGAACAACTCACACGCCTTCGTTTCTTTAAGTTCACTCAAGCGATAGCATTTTAAAAGTTGGCTGTGAACAATGGCCATTTAGTGGTTCCTGATCAGCTGCATGACCCAAGAGCTAGTTTCCGAAACCCTCTTCTGTGTCATTCATTCTTTCTATCCATTCAAGCAGACTCAACTTGGCTGGACCCCCTGGGGCTCTTTGGGGTAAAAGCCTGCAGGTGGATGGAAGAAATGGGGGAGATAGGAATACATTTGTCCTAATGTCATTTCTTTTACTACAGAATAAGATTTTTGAAAATAAGAGTCTATGGGGGAAAACAAAGAATCTTTTCAGAGATATTTTATACTTACTAATTTCAAAGCATCAATGATGATACATTATGTTTGTCCTCATGAAAATGCTAAGATCTATCACTATTCTAAATATTAACTTTGGGAAAAATACTTTTACATATAAGGAATTCATTGTTCATAGTTGTCACAAGTCAGTGTCAATTTTTCATATTGGTTTTCCATTTTTCATTCTCTTTCTTTAATAAATTTTGAATATCTGTATAAACAGTAAGATCTCCAGACTTCAAGTCAAAATATATGTATGTATGTATGACATTTGTTTTTTCAAATATCATCATTTCACACACAAATGTTATGAAAGCAGCCTGTCCTGTTTATCACTGATTAACTTTCCCAGGGGTGTTTAACATAACCTTGGAAGAGGGATTACTGCCATTTTAAATTATTGCTGTTTTAAATTGGGGTCCTAGTAGAACCAGCTAAATCTAAAAGCCAGATGCAGCAACTTTTTTGACCAGAAAATGTTTTGGTCACATGGTCAGTGTATTGACATCTGGTTGTTATTTGGGAAATTGGGAATCTGCCACATTCCTGTTCTGAGTTCAGAAATAAACTGAAATGACAAAAGTCGCATTGTACCCAATATACGTGCAGAAATGAAAACATCTATCAGCTGCCTATACATTTAATCTGGCTCCCAGTATTGTTCTGCACAAGGACACACGCTGTCAAACACTCAACGGTGAGATGTCAATTAGACCATATCTGTTGTCTCGAAGGATGCTGAGGTTCTGTCTGTTTTTATTCATCTTAGTTCCCACAGTCTAGGTTTCTATTCATCTTTGTTTTCCAACTGTGTTCAGGTACTAATTAGCTTCAATTTATGGTCACCATTTAGCTGAGAGCCAAGTTCCATTTCTTTTGTCCCTTTTAAACATCTCATCAGAAGTTAATCAGCTGACCATGGTAGCACACACCCATCAGCCTAACATGCAGCTGTCTGAAGCATGCGGTGTTTGCATTTGAGGACATCTTGAACAACATAGTAAGATCTTGACTCAAATAAATAAATAAATAAATAAATAAATAATTAAATAAATAGATAGATACATAGATAGATAGATAACAAGAAAAATCTTGGGAGGTAGAGAGTCAGTTCAGTGAATAAAGTCCTTACACACAAACATTAGGATCTGAGTTCAGAGTCCCCAGCCTGCATCTAAAATACTAAGCATGATGGCACATACCTAATTATCACTGCACTGAGAAAGCAAAGACAAAGTTAGTGCTTGGGCTGGCTGGCCAGCCTGTTTAGCTGAACAACTGAGTTCCACGTTTCAGTGATCTTGTCTCAAAAGTTAAGATATAAATCGAGAGAGGAGAGTACCCCATACTGACCTCGGGCCTCTATGTACATGCCCACACAAGGGTCACCCACATAGACACAGATACACACATAGGCAAAGAAAGGCCTACTTCGAAATATTTGAAGTTCTAAACCTCTGGGGTTTTTTTTGTTTGTTTGTTTTTTGTTTTGTTTTTTTTTTGGTTTTTGAGACAGGGTTTCTCTGTGTAACCCTGGCTGTCCTGGAACTCACTTTGTAGACCAGGCTGGCCTCAAACTCAGAAATCTGCCTGCCTCTGCCTCCTGAGTGCTGGGATTAAAGGCGTGCGCCACCACGCCTGGCAAACCTCTGGTTTTTACTTTACCCAGGTATACATCAAACACATGCCTTAGCATGACTAACATGGCACTGGCACATTCCCCTCCTGTCTTTCTGAGGTGTCTGTCCTTTGGTTCAGCTTTGCCAGGTCAGATTGCCAGCCTCCCAAGGTTCATCTAAGGTTTCAGCTAAACAAAAACAGCAAGAAAGGAAAAAAGAGAGGACAAGGCTGTGGAACGGCTCAGTGACTGAACACTCACAGGCGTGTCAAGACCCTGGGCTCCATCACTAGCACCACACAGAAAGACAAATTGAAAAATGGACTGAGAATGTGTGGCCTGCCTCCTGTTCGTCCATACACACTTCCTTCTGGGAGCGCTTCCTTCAAAAGACAGCTCAACCAGTCAGTCTCCAAACATGATTTAACAAAACCAAATATTTGGATTTTAAGAAAACGAATGCTAAACTTTGGACTCAACATGGTCTCCAAAGCCAGGGTGACAAGTCGTGACACCTGATAAGGGAAATGCAAGTTCTGTTCATGGTAGGAAAAGTCAAAGCAATGGCTGCCTGGACTGCTCATGGAGCGACTTGCAATCTAAGTTGAGAAGCCATCATTTTTTAAATATAGTTACAGATCCATAGTCATTTACTTGCCAGTACCTTCTTAACTACACGGATGCGTCTATGACAATCTCTCCTGGGTGTTTTTAACTTAAGACACAATAGATGACTTGACCAACAGATTCATCAAACTCTTCCAAGCTGAAAATTAGAAAGGAACCAATCAAACACCACATTTTCCTCACAGATGTTAAGCTAAACTGATGCGGACTTGCTCCTATAATTATGGTATTACAAGAGATTTATCGTCATCAAAGTCAATCAAAACACACCAAAAGAAAGCTGATGAAAAACACAAGAGAGGTCGTATAGAATTTTTTTTTTTGAAATCTCACAGCTAAAGATTTCATTGATTTCAGCCATAGATGCATTTCCTTCCACTGAAGAGTCCCGGAGTTAGAAAAATATAGCTCTGGTGGGGACATGAGCTTTGTTTTGACTGCATGGTATTCATCAAGTTCATTTCCATTTGTTGATATTTTTTAAAACAACAACAAAAAAATTGCTTTGCATTTGGTCAAGCTTTTCAAACTCTTTAAGTATGAGAAAGTAATGCAGTCTCTTAATTCCAGAATATTCTAAACAAATATTTAAATACTGTATTGAGTGCAAATTTTCTGCACATACAAGTTCCTCCTAGACTTGTCTGTGAGACATCCAGGGAAAAAGCGAGGTTCAAAGAGGGTAAAGTTTCCCCACAGATGGATTATCAAGCATCATGTCCCTTCGTTCCTTCCTGTCTCCTAATGCCCATGTGACATAACCATGCCAAGTGATGGCAGCTCAGCCAATGAGCTGACCCAGGCCACGTGTCCCTTGTCCTCCTCCAGTATTAGTGCAGCACCCTGTCCACATATTTCCCAATATCAAGTCTGCCGAGATACTCCCTCAGATGGAGTCAGAGAGCGAGCGGCACTCGCTCCGAGCTATAACTTCCAGCTCCCGCCAGCCTGTCTCCACTCAAAGCATTCATTTAGCAGGGAAGCAGAGCAAAATTTATAGCCTGGGCTTTTATCATGAGGAGTTTTAGCACCATGAGGAACCTTATATCCATGCCTAAAAAGCCGTTAAGAAAGCAAGCCCTGAATTTGTTTGAATCAATAGGGACAAACAGTAGCAAGGCTACAAATAAATCTGAGAATCAACAGCTTGACACTCTCCAGACTCTTGACTTTAATTTAACGTCTGAAGATGCCACAGGTTAAAAAAAAAAAAAAAAAAAAAGTAAAGTAGCAAAGGTTCAGTTGGCACTCGCTCTCAAAGCTAACCACCTGACTTTAAGCTGCAGAAACTACTTACTGGAAAGAAAGAACCAACTCCTTTAAACCCTGCTATACACACACCATGGGTTAGTCAGGTCCACACACATGCACATGGTGGATGAGTGATATATATAAATAAATACATACATATGCATTCATATATATGTTATGGTGTATGTTTGGAGTTTATAACATGTTATATGGGATCTATATGGAGGACAAAATGGCTGCTACACTGGAATAGATTATTATGGCATTTTTTTATAGTCACTTCCTCAGAGGAGAGTGGCTACTATCTACTAGTTTGACAAAGTTCCCTCATACAAAATAATTTTATTAAATTACTCCTTGTATAGTAGACGCCTAGCCTATTCATTCCACTTCTCTGGAATTGTGTGTAATCTATACCTCTTTACCCTCAACCTTGACACTGACAATCATTTCTATTCTCACTGAACACCTGAACTCTTTGATTGTTTCATTCCATATATAGCTGAAATCATTAATTTCTTTCAGTTCTGTGTGTGGTTTAGTTCACTTGGCATGGTATCCTCCAAGTCATCTATTCGTGTTATGCAAATAGCACACATCTCTTTCTTTTTAAGGTTAAATTACATTCCATTGCACACAAGCACAAATATACCATATTATCTTTACCAACAGTCCATGGGATGCGTAATATCTGTGTCTTTGATCACCTGCATTGCTGCCTGTATTCCCTATGTCGATAAATGATGATAGTGACTAAGTGTTCATTCACAAAGTATTCACTGAGTGTCCACTGTGTGCCAGGCCCTGCTATATGTCTTAAAGATACAACAGTCACTCAAAAGAGATAGAAATTCTTTTTCCTGGCTTTTCTTTCCATACCATGCATCCTTTACCTCTCTGTAGGGGCCATTTGCAGTAGAAGTCATGAGATAAAAGGTCATTCATTTTAAACAAAAATTTTTTAGCCTGGCCATTTCCACAGAGAGTTGATCACAGGTTGTCAAAAACTGGCAAACAGCCATGCTCAGTCGGGATTTCTGTCTCCACTGTGGCAACTCTGGCACCCAGAGCAAGGCCTGGACTATGGTGAGTATTCATCAAATGCTTGTAGAGCATTTGCCATCATCAAAACTGATTGCCTTAGATCTTGTTTTAACTGCTAATGGGTTTCCATCTGTCTTAGTCAGGGTTTCTATTCCTGCACAAACATCATGACCAAGAAGAAGTTGGGGAGGAAAGGGTTTATTCAGCTTACACTTTCCAAATCACTGTTGATCACCAAAGGAAGTCAGGACTGGAACTCAAGCAGGTCAGGGAGCAGGAGCTGATGCAGAGGCTATGGAGGGATATTACTAACTGGCTTGCTTCCCCTGGCTTGCTCAGCCTTCTCTCTTATAGAACCCAAGATTACCAGCCCAGGGACGGTCCCACTCACAAGGGGCCTTTCCCCCTTGATCACTAATTGAGAAAATGCCTTTCAGCTGGATCTCATGGGGGCATTTCCCCAACTGAAGCTCCTTTCTCTGTGATAACTCCAGCTTGTGTCAAGTTGACACAAAACTAGCCAGTACAGTCTCCTAGATTCCTGGGCCCCTCCTAACCTAGACATTAGTTCATTATCCATCTGTTCTCAAGAACTACTTTTATTTGGCCAGTTTATACCTAAAGAATGATACCACTTGGCTATGCTACTTATTCACATAGAATAAACCAGAGCTTCTTAAGCTGTGGATCAATGGCCTTAGATAGGGTCATAAAACCAACTGTGGGGGCCACAAGAAGTTGACAGTAGAAAAAGTTCTAAAAGCACAAAGAAATCAAAACTCAAAATAAATTCTGCATTGGTTCTTATGCATCTCAGGCAGCAATCATATGTACTGTAGCGCACAGCTTCACTGCAGTGTTGGCTCTGAACACAGCATTGTATACCCCCCTGCCACTCCCATCCCACCCTGCCCCCCCACCAAACAAGAGTGGAGAAAGCTCACTGAAACACCTAAGGCTGCCATGTGTTAGGAATGCAGTGGTTTTACTGTACACATGAAGTGGCAATTCTAACAGAAAAATGATGATTTAATATAGAAAACAAAAGACTCTTAAGATTTTCCTACCTTCACTCCTCAGCATATCATTGTCAAATTAGATTGCATTGTATGAGAATGTTTGACTTTATAAACTGTTGCTCCAGTTTCTAGTATGGGTTGCATAGAAAGTCACTGGATGAGTTTTAAATTGAGATTAAGACAGAATTTCTAAGAATTTCTGAAATGTTTCTGAACTTCTGGAGTTCCTACCATATAGGTATGTGAAGTAACATTTGCAGCATTAGTCGTCACAATAATGATAAAATCATAAAATAAAAATCAACTCTGGAAAATGCTAACATGCCAACAATTCAGACAAGTTTTAATTCCTTATGTAAAAAATAAACAAAAACAGTCATCTTTTTAGCATGCAAATTTACTTTTGTGTTTGCTAATAAATAGCAAAATTATATGTATATATTAAAAGTGTTTAAAATAAATTTTATACTTTATTATCAATAAGAGTTTTATTTGTATGCCCATATTATATAGACGTAGATTTTCGAGTTCGTGTACAGTTACACTGGTCAAAAGGGATCAGTGTGGATTTGATTTAATGCTTATATTATGTTAATTGGGTTCCCCCAAAAAACTACACAAGAATCCCTTAGGTAAGGTGCTGCAGGTCCCTGCCCCCAGTTGATTCTAATTGGTAAATAGAGTTGTCAGTCAATAAGACAGAGGTGGGACTTTAGGTTTCCTGGGCAAGAGAACAAAGGGAAGAAGAGCCACCTTGCCAGGGAAGCAGAAGGATCAGGATTGAGAGCTGCAGAGCAGAGAGACAACCAACATGTAAGAGTTGGGATCGTGTCCCAGGAGGACTGCAGGCCTGGGTAGGAGGCAGCCAGGATGGTTTTAGTAAGTAATGGTTCAGGAAAATCAGAGAGGAGAATGTGCTAGCAACGTGGAGAATTGAAGTGACCCGGCCATTGAGCTGTTCAAGACATATTAAATATAAGGCTGTGTGTCATGGTTTGTATAGGCTTGGCCCAGGGAGTGCCACTACCAGAGGGTATGGCCATGTTGGAGTAGGTGCAGCCTTGTTGGAGTAAGTGTGACCTTGTTGGAGTAGGTGTGTCATTGTGGGCATGGGCTTAAAGATCCTCATCCTAGCTGCCTGGAAGCCAATATTCTGCTAACAGCCTCCAGATGAAGAGGTAGAACTCTCAGCTCTGCCTGAGCCATGCCTGCCTGGATGCTTCCATGACCTGCCTTGATGATAATGGACTGAACCTCTGAACCTGTAAGCCAGCCCCAATTAAATGTTGTCCTTATAAGAGTTGCCTTGGTCATGGTGTCTGTTCACATCAGTAAAACCCTAAGACACTGTGTGTGTGTGTGTGTGTGTGTGTGTGTGTATGTGTGTGTGTGTCTTTCATTCGAGGATCCAGAGCATTGTGGCAGGTAGTGAGAAACTCATGAGACGCTGCCAAAAAGATTAGAGCAGATTATCCAACTACTGCTACAGGGGTCGTCTTAGCAGAAAATACTTATGAAGACCTAGAGTAAACCACCACTTTCACTAAGATTTAAAGCCACAGTGTCAAGCAGGGGCAGTTGTAGCAAATCATTGCATCTCCCCTATCCATATCTCCACCTTTCACGCATACCATGAAAACAGCGTGGGCTATCCATCAGACCGGAGGACTTTCAGGACCACGTGTCCTTGAGCTGAAGCCTGGGTCAATCTCATATGACATCATGGATGAGAGGTATCATAGCAAGCCTTTTCCATGACAAGCCAGAATAGACATATTTTCAACTATATTCACTCTACCTTTGCAGTATGAACATAGCTATATACAAAAAATAAAAATCTATTGCTGGCTGGGTTCTAGTAGCTACTGACAAAAGCAGGCGTTGGGTCAGGTTTTGTCTTTGAACCATTGTTTTTGGTGGTCCCTATTCCTGACCCAAGGATGTGTAAAATAATCTCAAGCCCATTCTAGGTCATTCAATCAATCAACTACAGCCCTGTTGTCTAGAATTCACATATCTGTCTTTGGGTCACATTTTAGAAAAGAAAAGGTAGCAGTCAGGCATGGCTGTTTACCATGTTATCCCAGTGCTCGGAAGCCTAAATTAGAGGGTCTTCCATTGGAGCCCAGTCTGGGCTACATAGATAACCCTGTGTCACAAAGGGGAAAAAAAAAAAGTAATGACTGCTCTGCCTGCTCAAGTTACCCAGTGTGCACCAAAGCCCAGGCTGCTGAAGCTTTGCCTTCCTGATGATAGCTCACATGCACAGAGGTGTTGACCAGAGATTTCAAGTTTCAGTGTTAGGACACTCTACAATCAGCTAGGACTTGCAGGGTCTGGGAAAACGAGACATACAGGGCTCTGGCCTGCTTACATAAGAGCCACCAAATACAGAGAAATTCTGCTTCTATTGCTCTGGACAAAAAGCCCAGATGTCAGACACATCTGCCCTGGATCCTGGAGCAGGGTCAGTGGGATGAAGACACAAACTTCTCTGGAAGTTGCAGGCCAAGAGGGTTCCATTAGACTGCAGTGCTTGAAGCCATCTTTTACTGTCCTTGTTCAATGTCCCTAACAAGTCAGGCTAACAGGAAAGCTAATAGTCCCCTGACAGCTGGCCCCCGGGAGAAATTTTATTGTTGTGAGTTATAACTTGCTGCTTTGTGGGGTAGCCAGTAAAAGAAAATCACAGGAAAACAGGACAATAAGAGAAAAGAATAGGGAAAAATGCAAGATGAAAAACCAACTATGAGGTACAATTGCTGCTGAAATCACCTATAATAAGTAAGAGCATTTAGTCATCAGCTTCTGACAATGCCTTCTGATTGCCTGAGATTTAGGAAAAGGCGGACAATTCTTATGATGGGGTGAATTCTTCTTGGGCTTCTATCCTTTGTCTATTCAATAAAAGCCAGGCTTTATTTTTCTAATTTACTTTTCTCCTAAAAGTTGGAGAGAACTGTGGTGCCTGTAACAGCCACCTTTCGGTGACTAAGTTAAGTTTGGAAGAACAAGGGGATGCCCCAGGGTGTGTCAACTTGCTTGACCTCACCTCTGTTCCTTTAGGCCTATGAGAGATATTTACTCCTGTATACTATTGGCCAGAAACCAGTGTTCTTCTCATATCTTCATTTAATCTTGAGCCTGGATCTGATGAGAACAGCTATATAGAAGACAGGTAAGCAGAGATGTCTGGTAAAGTTTAAGGGAAGCTGCTTCTCCAAACAGGGAAACTTTGGCCAAGAAAGGTGTATGACTGCGTCAAGGTCACACAGCCCGTGAGAGGCAGATATGGACTCAAGGCCCAAGTTTACCCATATAATTCTTTGCCTCAGTGCACAGTTGGCCTTTGGTACAGACAAGGTAAGGTCTCCTTCCGTGATGGCTGTGTCCCCCTCATTGAAACATTCACAGTGTTTCACAGGACAGTGGAGGAGAACAAGAAAGACTCAGGAGACTGAGGAGTTTACAAGATTCCCCAAGACTGAATAAGTGATAGCCAACTGCTGAGAGATGACTGAGCCTCCCAAATGCTGAGCAGGAGCTCTTAGAAGCCACTGTCCATGCTGGCTTAAAGCTGGATCTGGAGGGAACAACTGCTCTGTTCTGTCTTTGGTACCCTAGATGGTCAAGTCTCACCATGGATTTAAACTATAGGGATGCTGGACCTTCAGGAACTTTCTCCAAATATAAGAGGCCAGTTTAGATTATGGAAATTCAAATTAATTTTTAAGTGCTTGCCTGCTCTACAGAGTGAGTTCCAGGACAGCCAGGGCTACACAGAGAAACCCTGTCTCGAAAAAAATTTTTTTTAATGCTTGATATTGATATTCAATAATTTAATAGATGTATTCTATATTTAATTCAAAGATATGACTTACTAAGAAACTTTCTAGTTTCTCAAAGCCCAAGCTTGTTGACTATCTTCTGTGTACTCTGAGAGCAATTGTGAGGAGACATGGTCAGAAACACATTTCACAAATGTCTGCCTTCTTAGTCCAACTGTAGAGCATGTGCAAGTGGAAATTGGCCCGCAGAGATGGTACCTACGAACCCTGACTTCAGGAACTATGACCTTCATGGGGAGGGGTCAAGCTACCCTTTATGGAACTCTATTGATCTTCAGATTTTCCTCAGGCTAAGGTCAGGGACAGCAAATGTCATGAGGAAACTCACTTTTTCCAGTGTTTTTCCAATCCATCTCACAGGGTAACCATCCCCATAAAATAGATTTCTGTCTGAACTCCTCAGAGAGCAGTGCCCGGTGTCTGAACTTTGAGAAACGTGGCCCCACAACCAAAAGCTTTCCTAAGTGTGACTTACTTTTCCAGTCAAACATTTCCAAGTTTGGCTGTGATCTCATGGCTCATTAAATGGTTAAATAACAGCTCAAGCTGTAAAGTTACATATGTGAGAATTTTTCGACTTAATGTACAAACTTTCAGTGTATGTGTCCTGCCCACCCTGATTCTTAAATGCTTCTTCTGAGATGTTCTCTACTGCAAAAGAAGCATTTCGACCTTCAACGAGGACTCCCATCTTGATGGCAGGAAAGCAAAGCCCCAGCTCTTTGCTGAGAAGAGCTTGACACAGCTTGCTAGAAGGGTTTACTCTACACTAGGAGTAGAAAGTATTAGCAAATACTGAAAATAATTTGCTGTATGTGAACCTTAATAAAAAAGACAGCCTAATATTTACACAGCTTCTTTCACTCACAGGATGGCAAACACACCCTCCCTTTCTGAGGCAACCTTATTACTCACCCCTTCCCTCCTGGAGGGCGTTCTCACCCAGTCACATGGGTGGCCTCCTCAGTCACATCCCCAAAAGAAGACCTATCCATTATTTTGCTCTTCGTGGGAGCCAGTGATTTCTCAACTTCTGATCCCCTCTTCTGCTATTAATGATACACAAAAATGGTGAACACTTGAGACCTCATTCTGGTCTGACTAGACCCCAGAAAACTGACTTCCAAATTCTCCCAGGGACAACCCATAAACCTCCCAAGACCATACGTATTCTCCATGGCTCCCTCTGAGGTCCTTCCTCTTAAATGGTAAGAACTGGAAGCTCCACTGCCCCAGTTGGGTCCTACTAAACCCCCCGCCCCCCATCACATGAGATGCAGAATGCTCTTTGTCATGCTGGACAATCTCTGCTAGCAGAATGGAGGCTGGAAGTCATTCTCCAGTTTACCTCGTCACTCTGAGCATCTTTAGTTTATCTTACACTACTTTTTATATTTACTTGATACTTTGTCCCACTCTTCTCAAGCTTCATGCCAAGAATCTGATGACCACTAATAAGTCAGCTCATGCCCTCCTGGTGTCTTCATTTGGTAATGACGCAGCTTTGAATTTATCCTTCAAAAACTGCTTTGTATATTCTGATGCCAGTGAACTTTGCCTTACTGAATGAACTCAAGTCTCCCTTTATCACTCAAGGGTAAACTGTCAGATACCCAGTGGAAGCCTGATGAGACAGAATGCCAAACTTGTATACACTATGTGTTTTCCTTCGCATCCTGGGGCATTACCACATTCTAGCAGGGTTAATCACACTGTTCACATATGGCGCTGTATGTCTCTTTTCTACCAGTGATCTTATGCTTTGGGGTAATTATTAAACAAAATTCCAGTTACACCAAAGCACTGTGGAAATACAATGAGTCACTGACACACAAAGGGCTAAGTGACCAGGCAGGATATACAATGAGTATATGCTGGACAAAGCATGATTTCTCTTTCTAGCAGGGAGCACAACATGAGTTCTCACCACACTGTTGTGGGGTGTACTGTATTAAACTTATGAGCTTTTATGGAATTCCATACCTAATATTTGCATTTTGCAATCAACAATTAGTAACTGTACCCACAGACATTGATATCAAGGACAAGGAGTACAACTGCACCCCAGTGCAGCATCGTGGATGGGTCTTCTCTTGCCCCTCACTCCATTATCACAGTCGCCTAAGTGTCCTCTCCACAAGCAGTTTGTCAAAGTGGTTTTAAGTGACTTTTCCATTGTGTAAAGATGGGATGCTGGCCAGGTGAGCTCTGTACTTAAAGAAGTCATGACAATGTCAAAATTACTGTGTCCTCAACATGCCTCAGCTTCCAGTACTACCTGTTTCCCCACACCTACTTAGAAGAATTCCAGGAAAAAAAATGGATCTGTCATTAATACCAGGTTCTCATACTTTAGCTATGAGCATCCTCTAAAGGAAAAGATGAACAGGATAATAAAGCATATCACTGTGTGGAGGGACTTGAGAGCAAAAGCTTCCCAACCATTTTTCAGTTCCTTTTCTCTCCTTTTCCATATCCCTGTTTGTGGTTGAGATGTGAGCTCTCAGCTTTCTGCTCCTGTTGCCATGGCTATGTCTGCTGCTTGCAACACAATACCCGGCCATTATGTATTCTTATCTCTTAGGTACCATAAAACAAAATACTCAACTTCTCCTTCTTCCTTCTTCTTCTTCTTCTTCTTCTTCTTCTTCTTCTTCTTCTNTCTTCTTCTTCTTCTTCTTCTTCTTCTTCTTCTTCTTCTTCTTCTTCTTCTTCTTCTTCTTCTTCTTCTTCTTCTTCTTCTTCTTCTTCCTCATCCTCTTCTTCCTCCTCCTCCTCCTTCTTCTTCTTCTTTCTCCTCCTCCTTCTCCTCCTTCTCCTTCTCCTCCTCCTCCTCCTTCTCCTCCTCCTCTTCCTTCTCCTCTCCTTTTTCTTCTTCCTCTTATATAAGTTGTCTTGGTCATGATGTTTATCACAACAACAGAAAGTAACTAATACACAGCCTAAATTATTCATCTAAGGTAAATAATCTAAATTATTTAATTGAAATATGACTTAAAAGCTCATAAGTATGAATCAAGTACACACACACATACATACATATACACATGTACACCCACAAACACACACGTGCACACACACACACAAATGTCATAGTTATATCAAATAAAAGGAATAGAAGTATTCTTTAAATTTAGCCATTCAAAAGTTGGTATAACCTTGACCAGAGCAAACCCAGATGTTAACTAACTGGTTGAGAAGTAACTTAGAAGGAAGACAGTGGATGTAGAAAATATCTAGCAACTGAGCTGTGGAAGAACCAGAATGGAGCCATGGACACTGAGGTCTGAGAAAGGATGTGCCTTACTAGCTCAATAGAAGGATCTAGGACAGAAGAGGGGAAGTGCTGAGACAAGGAGGACCCCATAGCTCTGTAGGTCTTACTGTCTTAAGCTTCTAGGGTGGGAAGGAGCCAGAATTTTAAGGAGAAGGGAAAGAGGTCAGAATGCCAGGGCTGTGGTTTCTGGTGGTGATGGTATGTTTGCTTTGATGGAGAGAGTAGTGAGGAACTCAACGGAGTTCACACGTAGCCCCCTTGCCACTTAGAAACAGAACAGTAGCAACTGAGGGTGGCTTCCTAAGTTCATAGAGAAGAGTGAAGGATGTGGGAGTGTTGAGATTAAAGAAGGAACTGACCAGGCACCATAGTTTACTCTGTCCCATACCCTGTGCCTCTGGTGATACTTCCACAATACAGTCCAAGCATGAGTCTTTTCTTGCTTCCAGCCTCCCACTGGTTGAAATTCCTCCAGCTCCTGCATGGTCTCCAGCCTTATTAACACAACCAGAGGCTCCCTCTAGCACCACCCCAACCCGAGCGCTAGCATCATCCTTAGCCAAATGTGCCTTAGGCAGACACGGATCAGGAACTCTTTTGTTCTTGTTGGTTTTGTTGCAGTGCTAGGGTTTGGATGTAGGGCTTTGCTGTGTGTTAGGAGACACCTTGGCCACTGAGCTACCACCTCACTGGAAAACTTCCCATCTCACTCCTTGGCCTGGGAACCTCCATCTGCCTTCCAAAACCCAACACCTGAAAAATATAACTACTGTGATACAGTATGACCATGTCAGAGGGGAAAGTCAATCAGCTATCATAGAATGGGAATGGACAGAGGTTCGTGATGGACAGACTAATGAAGACTTGCTATATACAAGCTCCCACCACTCCTACAAGGGCTTGCATATGAAAGCCTAGGACAGCTGAGACAAGGCCTTATCCAACAAGGCATCCTCAGGAGAGTTTCGGGCTGCGCTTTGTCCCTGCATTACAATGTTAAAGTGTACCTCTGTTGGAGAAGCCATTTCATAGCTCTTCCTTTCCAAAATGTATGGACTTCTAAGGCAAACTCCTCCCAACCACAAAAAGATGACTCTTTCTAACGTCTTGCCTCCTTTAGAGTGTCTGCTCATGGTCCTTGAGAAAAAGTCATTTCTGATGGCTCCAGAAAGTCAAGTCATTGATGTGTTCCGTACAGCCATCTGTACCTTGTCCCTGTACCTTATTCCCCAGATCCTGCATCCAGTTTCCTTTATCCCTGGGGCATTGGTAAGGGCAAAAAATTCTGCACTCCTCACTGCAGATTTAGCTTCTTTCATCCTATACTACTTTTGTCCATACAAATAATGTGTTGGTAATCTGTCTAAAAAGGAAATATGGGGCTTAAATATATGTGTGAGTGTACATGTGTGTATACATATATATACATATACATATATGCACACACATACACATATCAATATGTACATACATATGTATACCCACATATATACATGTGTGCGTATATATATATATATATATATACATATATGTATGTATATATGTATATATATATGAAAATAAGATCTGCATTTCCTTTCAGAGTAATCCAGTCCCTATATATCATTGTTTGGGCTCAATCCTGCATGACTCTGCTTTATGTATTTGGGTTGCTAAACCAGAGAATCACTGTTATCTGCTTAATTCAATACATGATTTTCCTGTGAACTGTTCTAATCTTGGTTTCCCCAGCAGATGGGATGACACCTAAAATAAGACTAGCTTCGCACCTACTCCATGTCTGTTTAAATCCCATTTTTATAGGAAGACGAAAGGGTAGAGGTTGAAATTCACACATTCGCTGTGATTGCTTGTTACAGAAGTTTCCAGACTTGAAACATGCAGTTGTAAAATATACAACTGACAGGTTGCACCACACTACCCACAGCTGTCCATACCTTGACTGCCAGCCCTGTTTACAGATGATTGGTGGTCCCAGGAACCCTGTATTAGCACACACTCTCAGAATGGATCTAGATGACATTTTGTTTTCTTCAGAGACCCGTCAGACTTTTCTCCTATGACCTATGATCATGCAAGTTGTGTTCATGTTCTCTTCTTTCCAAGACCGCTTTTCTCCCCTGCAGCAATGGGCAGCCCTTCTAACATGAACTACCCCCACCCCATGCCCACCCTTTCCCAAGCAGCAGTCCATTTGGAATGCTAATACTTCTTAGGATGCAATAACAACCCAAAACATGTGATAGATTAACAGCCAATAGCTGAGGGTGTGGGTGTGTTGACTGCAGTTACAGTTTTGTAACGGCAACTTCCAGCTTTAACTGAATTTCCAAGGAGAACTGGGAAGCGATTGGAGCTGCTGAGGCAGTCTTACTTCATGGTCCAGGCTGCCTCCAGCCTTTCTTCTAAAGATGTATTTACCAAGTTGTTTATCAAGTATTTTAACACTGTGGCTGATAACTGAGTGCCTGGGTCCCTTGCCCAGTGATAAAGACTACCTTGGAACTCCTCACCTTCTTAGTCACGCTGATGAAGTCTTCTCTCATGCTCTCTAACCATTGCCAGTGTCTAGGCTCATCAGTCACTTCTCCGATGACATGTATCCTCCCAAAGATGGCCCGGGCCAATCTCAAGGTCGCTCTTGACTTGGCATTCCAGGGATAATTTGACAAGATCTCTCTTTCGAAACATGCTAATAAAAACTGAGTTGTGTATCTTTTGGGGGTTTCTCCCCCCCCACACACACACATACAACCTTCCCATTTAGAAAGTAGCCCTCTTCTCTTCAGGCAGAAGGTTGCGAGCATATGGAATGTGTTACAAGAGCAGTTGGTTTGGGCTGTTTCCGAGCCCAAAGGCAGCTTCCTAACCATGACAAAACATTCCCCACAATCTCATTGTGACTCATTTTTATTTTTAAATAACCTCTGGTGTGGAAGTTTGTCAAGATGTTTTTTGAAAGGTTAGAGAAATTATGTCCACATGCTTAGTGACCTCCTTGGAGAATTCTGGTCGATTGGACACATTGTCTCCCACTGAAAACCACTGGCTATCTGTGCTGAGTAACCCAGGACTGCTCTGTCGTTTTCAGACATGAATTTATTTAAGTCTTAATGTGTTCTTATTGCTGCTCTCAGTATTCATGAGACCTTATAAAGAAGGGTGAAGGCATCGTCTTTGGTACTAAACATCATAAAAATCACGTCACGGAGGGTGAAACATGTCACAAGACCATTAGTGAATGCAAAGATATGTAAATGTGGTGGCTATTACACAGCAAAAAGGAGCTAGGGAAAACAAAATTATAAATGGTTTCGGGAAATGATGGGAAAATATTCCCACAGGAAAAGGGACTGGTTTAGCTCTTTAAAAGTTCAACTGGCTTCATAGGAGCAGAGAGAAGGGTTTCCCAAGGGGCTCTAGATGTCAAGAGGGAAATAGCATAATAAAGACTTGGAGTAGGGATTGTCTGTGTAGAGGCAACATGAAGGGATCAGATAGGTTAGCCTGCTAAACTAAGGAAAGCCTAGAGTAGTCATCTCCAAGATGCTAGGGATGCATGTAACATAGTTACTTAAGAGCTTAAGGTATATAAGAATGGACTGTCACAGGGTGGGGATACACATCGGCAAATTGGTAAAGCATTGTCTGGTGTATGCAAGTCTCTTGGTCTGGTTCTCCAATGAAGGCAAAGGTAGGTGAAGTGAAATGCAGAATGATCACAGAAATAAAAGGTCTCAAGAAGGAGGAATTGGAGATGCAGGATTGCAGTGATAAACAAAAAGTTCCTCCGGGTACTAACATTTGTCTTTGTCTTTGGTAGTACTTTGAAAACAATGCCCTATGAACCCAATAACATTAAGTGGCAGAATTTATCCTATCACTGCTTGGGAGGTTCCAAGCCCTGCTACAAGAAGTCAGCTAATAGCCATACTGTGTTCTTTCTGGAGGCTCCTTCTGGCCTCTGGCATTTGCCAGCAATCGTTGGCTGCCCAGGTTCGAGGCTGCCTCACTGTAATGTCTGCCCCATCTTCACGTGGGATGCTGTTGTTTGTTTTGTTTTTTGTCTCTTGTCTGTGTTTCTGTCCTTTCCTCTTTTCATAAGGACGACAGCAGTATCTTGAGCCAACATAATGTCTTCCGTAAATTTACTCAGTAAAGATTCTGTTCTTCAAGTCCCATTCTGATGCAAGTGAACATGACTTTTGGGAGAATCTGTTCACTCTGATGCAGAGGGTGAAATCCCCAGAGGCACAATAGAGGGGCCTCTTCCTTCAGACCCTAGGTATAGTGGTAAAAATTACTCTGGGTTTCTACCCCACCTTGGCTCATTCAGTTTCCAGGTAAAAAACACAAAACCTTTATAAGTATAATAAGCCTTATAGCATTAGAGCTGGGCAGATATCAACCCTCTATTCTATATTGTCTACTTCCCTTTCAATAGCCCTGACATATGACTTGCCATGTTCTGCCTGGGCCTCTCTCACTCCAACTGGCCAACCATCGTGGCCATATTCTCATGATTCATCTACCCCATGGCATCTTCTCTGTTCATCTCCCTGCCCTCCCCTCATGGTCTCCATTCAGATCCCAAACCTGGTAACTGAAGCCCTGCCTACCTCTTTTCTGTCCAGCTACAGGCTGTAGGCATCTTTATTGACCAATGGGATAACTTAGGGGCAAGGGGTCAAGGTTACATTGTATCACTTGGTGTACATGAGGATCACCTCATCTCTGAAGCAACTAGGGTCAGTATTGAGCATCACAATACATAATAATAACAGAACAAACCTCAATACCCAGGAAGTGAGCTACCATTCTGGGCAATGAAGGGAGTGGTAGGAAGGGAATGTGTTCTCTGACCATCTACAGAGCAGAACACTCTCTCTGAGGGGCAGAGGTAAGTGTGATTGTGAAGGAGAATAGGGGCTCTCAAGTCATCATGGGGGAGAAACATTGCAGATCTACTCTCCCATTATCAACATTCCTCCTACACCACAGTTGCACAATCTGTAAATCTACATTGATATGTCATTGTTACCAAAATCCATGATTCAGAGTCAACTGTTGCATATACCACAAGTCTTGAAAAGTATATAAAGGCCATTTGTTTTATTTTATTTTATTTTATTTTATTTTATTTTATTTTATCTTTATTAATTCTTTATGAGTTTTACATCATATACCCTAGTCCCACTCATTTCCCCATCTCCTTGTATCTGCCCTCCCCAACCCCAGTGTGACCTCTTCTACAAGAGGAAATAGACACACAAACAACAACAACAAAATAAACACAAAGCATAGAAAACATTTTGCTGTGGAAGCTGTAGGGTGTCACAGTGTGTCCCACGGTGTACCCCTCTGTCCACACAGCTTCACTTGCAAACGCTCAATGCCATAAGTCATTGGTCTTGTTGGAGATCTCTGGCTTTGACTCCTCTCAGTTATCAAGTCATTGATCTGTCATGGAGATCTGGCAGCTTTGGATCAGCAGAACTTGCCCTTTCATGTGCTCCAACAGTTGACAGATGATGAAGATTTGGGGCTGGACCAACAGAAAGCCCGGACCTGGGTCTAGGTGGTATGAGCTGGTCAGTCTGCCATCTCTCTCACATCCACACCACCAGGGCAAGCTCTGTAGCACTACTCCAGATAGCCCACTCAGTGCCACCACTGGCTGGAAGCAGAGCCTGTCCTCTCACTCACACACCCTTAGGACTGGCTCACCTGTGCCTACACCATCAGGGCCAGCTGCACTCTATTGCCCCTGCAAGGTGCAGGGTCTGTTCTCCCAAGTGCTATACCCATTGAGGGGCAGAGTTAGATCTCCTGCTCTGGAGAGCTCAGGGCCAGCTCTCCAGACAACCAAAGATGGTAAAGGTAAAGGGAAGGGAAGGTGTCACCCCCAAGGCCACTCCACTTCATGGCAGATGAGTGTTGGGCCGGCCTCACATCAGAGCCAGCTCCACTGTGGGATGTGGGCAAGGTCTAGCACTATGTAACATGATCTCAGGCAGGCCTCTGTGTGCCCACTGCCCGCCCCCATGCTGTGGGCAGCAGATAGGTCTTTGGGAGTATCCCCCCTTCAGTGTCACCTGGCACGGTAGCCAGCAGGTCTCTGGATATCATCTTCTTCCTGTTGTATGGGACTTTACGTGACTATAGCCTTCTGAGTTCTGCAGTAGAGGGCAAGTCTCTTGCCCATTTAAATTTTAAAATGTTGACATCAGGTCATGTCCACCTTCTCTATGCTGGGATTTTGTCTGGTTTAAGCTTGCACAGGGTTTTAGTCATGCTTTTAGATTATAGGTATAGATGTGCTATTATGTCCAGAGAACAGTATTTCCTTGTATTCCTTCAAGTCTCTGGCACTTAGAGTTTTTCTGGTTCTTCATAATGTCCCTGAGGCTTGGGAGGAGAGGATATAACACAGATGTCCTATTTAGGGCTAATCAATTTGCAATCTCTTATTCTCTGAACCTTGCCCGTTTTAAGCCTCTACATTAATTATCATCTACTGTAAAGAGAAGCTCCTCTGATAAGGGTTGAAAGGTACATTAATTTGTGGTTATAGCAGTAAGTCATTAGTAATCGGTTTAATACTAGGTCAACCTAACAGATAGGTTCTCCGCTCAAGTCTATGGAACTGACTAGTTGAAGGTTCTTGGTCCAATAATGATACCAGGTATGGGTTTCGCCTTGTGGAGAGTGGATTAAAGCCCACGAGAACATGATTAGATACTCCCATGATTTTCATGCCACAACTGCTGCCTTGGGCACGTCAGGCCAGCCATTCTGTTAGCTTGCAGCATCCAGAGCTGGATAAGATGGATGATGGTTTTCTCCTTTGACAGCATGCAAAGCACCTTCCAGAACTATGAAAGCTAGCCAGTAAAAAAATGGAGATCACAGGCCAGTACTGGCTTAATATAGCCATGCTCTGTGACTTAAGTACATAGAGTCTTTGGCAGCAAGGTCTACTGTCAAGTTCTACAAAGTAACCAGTGGCATTGGGAGTAGTCTGCAATGTTTGGAGGTCTATGGGATGTTATTGGAAAACAATTCCAACAGAAGAAATTCATTCCTGGACCTGGGTTTTTAAATTTTTAACCTGCTGTGTCTAGTAAGGATATTGTCATCCTGTAGGATAACTGTATTTTAATATTCTCCGTGTGTGTGTGTGTGTGTGTGTGTGTGTGTGTGTGTGTGTGCGCGCGCGCGCGCGCGTGCGCAATTTCTGCAGTAGTAGGTAGGTTTCCATATGACTTTTGCATAAGGCCTTTATTCATCCCTCCACACATTTCCTCCTTTACCTGACACCCTTCCTCACATGGCAATTTAACCCTTCCCATTCCATTCATTCATTTCAAGGTTCTACAGCACCGCCTGCTACTTCCCCTCCCTTTCAAGCCATGCCCCACAATCCCTCACTGCTTACTGACCTCTATTCGTATTCCAAATCAAACACACATATCTGAAAACTCAGCACCAGCATCCACAAATGAGAGACAACATGAGATGTTTATCATTCCTGGTCTGGGTTTCCTCACTCACAGTGATTCCATCTGCCTACCTGTGACTTTCACACTTTTGTCTTCCTTGATAGCTGAATAGTATTCCATTGTGTAAATGTACTACGTTTTTCATTTGCCATTCACCAGCTGCTGGACATCTAGCCTGTTTCCATTTCCTGGTTATTGTGAATGAATAGATGTTAGTAGCAGCATAAGAGTCTTTGGGGTATATGCCTGATGATATAGCTGTATAATGTGGTAGCTCTATTTTAGTTCTGTGAGGAACCTCCACACTGATTTCCATAGCGGCTGTACCAGCTTGGACTCCCGCCTGCAGTAAGTGTTTCTCTCTTCCCATGTTAACTTCTGATTCTAGCATCAGAGCTTGATTCAGCCAAATAGATGGTTTATAAATAGGAAGCCATAAGGGAACATGGATTCAAGTTAGACTGTAGGAACTGCCTCCAACATTGTGTCCATGGAAGAAGCAAGGCCTTGAAGCCCGAGGGTTGGGGAGGTGACCAGAGTAAGAATCTAGACTCTGATCCCACTCTGTATTGGGGGTAAAACATATAAATTCATTGAGTGTCTATGTTCTTATTTTTATTTGTTTGTTTGTTTGTTTGAATGCATTTGGCACCAGACCTAACAATCTGAGTTACCCTGCTAGCCCCTGGTGGAAGGCGAAAAGCAACTCTGCAAGTTATTCTTGCACCTGAACCTGCACCATTGTATATGAGCTACCCCCCATCACACACACACACACACACACACACACACACACACACAAATATAAAAAAACTAATCGATCATTTCTACCTAATGAGTATACATATTTAATACATTATAATATACATTTAATAACCTCTAATACAATATGACAAGAATTATAGAGAGCTATGACTATTGTGACCCCCATGGGAATTTTTTTTATGATCCTTTTAAAGGGCAGTTTGTTTGTTTGTTTTCATTTAAATGGTATCAAAGACCTTGTCAGCTTCCTAGACAAGAAGACAGTTAAAGCTAGTTGGGAGATGAGTGTGTGAATGAGACAAGCCATGCCTAAATATTATCCTTCATTGTTATCTTTCTGAAAAATTGGGATGTTGTGACACCATGCAAGATTGAAGTCTAATCTAAATTTTTATTCCAGGTTGTTCAAGTCACCTTCATGAGATGAAAACCTTAAGGTGAATGTGATGGCTCACATCTGCTATTCCAGCATCTGGGAAACTGAGGCAGGCAGATCGGGAGTTCAACGCAAGCCTGGGATAGTGAGACTGTGTCCAATAAAAAATAGGTCCAGAGGGGGTTGGTGAGATGGCTCAGTGGTTAAGAGCACTGACTGCTCTTCCAGAGATACTGAGTTCAATTCCCAGCAACCCCATGGTGGCTCACAACCACCCTGTAACAGAATTTGATGCCCTCCTCTATTGTGTGTCTGAAGACAGCTACAATGTACTCATATACATAAAATAAATAAATCTTTTAAAAAAGAGAGAGAAAGAAAAATAGGTCTAGAGAGATGGCTCAGCAGTTTAGAGCACTGACTGCTCTTCTAGAGGACCAGGGTTCAATTCCCAGCCCCCACATGGCGGCTCACAATTGTCTATGATTATAGTTGCAGGGGAACCAACACTCTCCCACAGACATGAATGCTGACAAAACAGTAATGCACATTAAATAAAATTAAATAAAAAATAAAAACAAACTAAACTTTGATGTCCTGTTGACAGTGACTTGTGTATTTTAAAAACTCGTTTGCCTGATATAGCTGTCTCCTGAGAGGCTCTGCCAGTGCCTGACAAATACAGAGGTGGATGCTCACAGCCATTCATTGGACTGAGCACAGGGTCCTCAATGAAAGAGCTAGAGAAAGGACCTAAGGAGCTGAAGGGGTTTGCAGCCCCATAGGAGGAACAACAATATGAACTAACCAGTATCCCCAGAGCTCCCAGGGACTAAACCACCAACCAAAGAGTTCACATGGTGGGACTCATGGCTCCAACTGCATATGCAGCAGCGGATGACCTGGTTGGACATCAAAGAGAGTACCTTTGTCCTATGAAGGCTCTGTGCCCTAGTATAGGGGAATGCCAGGGCCAGGAAGCAGGAGTGGGTGGGTTGGTGAACAGGGGGAGCAATGCCAAGCCTCCAAGACGCTGGGAGGGAGGGCAATTCCTCAGCTTGGTGCCTGTGCACCACACCCACATCAGCCCAGTTCCGGCCCTCAGTGGAGAATGAAGTAAAAGAAGTCCTGGGTAAAGATGAAGTCAGTTTACCACACAGACCCCAGCAACAGCCTCAGCTGGGAGACCTGAAACTAGAAGTTGTTCTTCAGTAGATTCTCCTGCTCACTCGGAAGCCAGCCCAGAAGCTGAATCAATCACTCCTGTTTTCATAGGTCCAGGGCAGCTTTCCCACAGCTGGAACAATGCCAGGAGGATGACAGTCCCCTGTCAGGCCTACCTATTGCTGAGCAGTAGCCCCTTCAGGTAAGTGCATCCAAGCAGCATAGCCAAGCATCTCCCACCTTCTCCAGCACATCCCACTCCTTCATTGTCATTTCTATCAAGCAGAAAAGCCCTCCCCGCCCCCACACCCCTGAGGGTCAGGATTTGGATCTCTTTGGCTCGGTACTATATTCCCAGACCTACTGGTTTCGAGTACTTAGATAAACATTGAGGTAAATTCCAAATTCGTGTATTTACTAAATCAACTCCAAAATAGGTACTTATTCCCTTTCTGATGACCAAGGTCATAAACAGAAACCAGAACAACCTCCCCTGGGCTAGTCCTCAACCTGAAAAGACTCATGCTTCTATTGTGAAATAGAAACAATTTGTTTTTAAACATTTTGGACTCTTTTTTAACTTTGTGCTATGAAAACTTAATATTTAAACTGGAGGATATTACCTAATGTCTGTGTTTGTTTAAAAAAAAAAAAGTCTTCTCCCCTTTGTCAGAAGCTCTGGTAACTTGCAGGGTGAAGGAATCCCCCTTCCCTCTCAGTTGTCACCTAAGACATTGTTCATTCCCTGGTCCTTCCATTTGGGTGTGAGGAGATGGGCCAGGGAGGGAGGGACTTGCCTGATCACTTGGTAAGCAAAGGGTGGATGAGAACCAAGGCCTTTCACTTTACCTCAGCCAAGCAGTCCATAGTCATGCTCGCTCTGCCTTTCCCAGTCAGTCCCAGGAAATCATTGCCATTTTCCACAAATATTTTCATAATGTTCTGAGACATTCAGACAGCTGTCATTCTGGTGGCCGGGACACCGGGTCTCCTGCTATTGGCCGTGTCTGTTCACTAGAACCACTGTTCACCCAAGTGTTCCTCACAGTGCTTTTGAATGTGAAGTAGCAAGGGCATCCTTGAGGTTAGTTCTTATTGCCCGGACACAGTGTAAAAATCACACAATGCTATCCGGATCACTGTCTCACTCTTTGCCATTGTCGTCTGTAAACCGGATCCCAAATCCAGGTCTCCTTCAAAGTTCTAAAATAATCCCCATGGACTGTGCACTTTACTCCTCATATTTTCTATGTGTTTTGAATCTATGTTTTGATTACCTGCTTGTGACAAATTTAAACACCAAAACCAAATGTTAATCCACACACTGTTCAGGAGACAAACACAGATTTCTTGTATGAATATAATAGTAGATGTTTAGTTCAAAGGACGAACAAAACTCTAGTCCAATTGCCTCTGACCCCAAGACTTACATCTGATTTTGTGGTGTCTCATTACCTATGCAATTACATTTGACATTAAGAGATTTTGGTAGCTGGGCGTGGTGGCGCACGCCTTTAATCCCAGCACTTGGGAGGCAGAGGCAGGGGGTTTTCTGAGTTCGAGGACAGCCTGGTCTACAGAATGAGTTCTAGGACAGCCAGGGCTGTACAGAGAAACCCTATCTCAGAGAGAGAGAGAGAGAGAGAGAGAGAGAGAGAGAGAGAGAGAGAGAGAGAGAGAGAGAGAGAGAGAGAAGACTTTGGAAAAAGGTCTCAATTCCTGTTAATTCGGCTGATCTTTGTCTCAGAGGACAAGTGTCAAAACAATAGGAAAACCATAAACCTAGTAGAAGAGAAGAGAATCCTGACGTTTGGATGTGAATATTTTGGTAGAGAAAGGGGCTCAATGAATGTGTCTCAAAGAAAATTAATATTGTTTTGCCATCCAACTCTTTAGCTATTCCACTATTTTGGTTGTATTTATTGGGGGTGAAGATTGTGGCTGGGGCACAAGTGTTTGCCAACCCATCAAGGGTCAAAATTCTTGTATGCTGTTTGCTAAGCCTTACCTTTGCAAGTTAATAAGCTTATTAGTGTCGGAGTTTTCTCATCTGTGCATGGGGCAATGGCATCTAAGTTGTGGAATGTTGGTAAGGATTAAATTAAATGAGATGACACAAATAAATCACTCAGTACAGCTGTGTTTAGTACGTCATAGTCACTCAGACACTGTTCTTGCCATTATCATCAACATCGCTTTGTAATTAATCCCTTGGCTTTCCCACCTGCTTTTAATTTAGCTACAAAAAAAGCCTATTTTCCCACAAGTAATTTGTATGGCAAGTCCCAGAAGGAACTAAGCGAAACTAGTACACACACACCAAATTGTCAATATACTTTTGTTTTATAAATAGAATCTTCCATAACACTTACTTACTTAGCAGCTGGTGATAGAATTTTTATTTATCTCTAAGGGCATGTGGAATTTATATTCTATCCACTGTGACTTTCCTTTGCATTTCCATCATTTTTAAAAGATATTATGCATGTAAGCATCAAGGGGGATTGTTTGGGTTAACATAACCTTGTCACACCCATATGGTCCTAAACCTATGCTATAAAGCAGTCACATTCCTTTCGTGGTTGCAGGCAAGTCATTTCACACATACCCCCCTCCAGTGGGCATTAATTTTCTAAATCATAAAAAGATAGTATTGCAATTAGCCTAGTAGTATTTAATTGTCTGGGTACAAGACCCACTGGTAGGCCTACCTATTTATTCAGTGCCTTTGGAGATCAGGAGCAAGCATATACAAACGCATAAAACACTTTCAGTTTCAAAAAGCCCGTCTCCCTCTGCTCATCTGCGAACCTCATGGGTCCATGAACCCCAAGCAAAGCATCCTCAGGCTACAATAAAGCTTTCCACTTTTTCCCACTGAAATTCTAAACCATATGACTAACACATATTTTTTTTAAACAATGGAATTAAATTTGTTTCCTAGATAACCTTTTAATCTATACTTTCTGAGTGTGGTCTCATATCTCACCATTCTGACCAATGGCAGTTGTCACCCCAAATGTGCTGAGGTTACACCATCTCCAGGGAAACATTTGCAAGTCAGACCCTTATACAGAACTTAAGTAATCACTTAACTTTAGTTCCATAAGAAACTAGTAATAGACTTTAGGCACCTCTGACTCTAAAGTGGTTATCACAAGATGTACTCATTATATTCTTTGTTTGTTTGTTTGTTTGTTTTTTGTTTTTTTGGTTTTGTTTTGCTTTGTTTTGTTTTTCGAGACAGGGTTTCTCTATATAGCTCTGGCTGTCCTGGAACTCACTTTGTAGGCCAGGCTGGCCTGGAACTCAGAAATCTGCCTGCCTCTGCCTCGCCAGTGCTGGGATTAAAGACATGTGCCACCACACCCAACAACTACTTTGATTGGAAGCTGTGTGTGACATTGTCCACTTTTATAAAGCAGAAGGTTGGTCAAGAGTTAGAGGAAAGGTTTGGTGATCCTAAAATATCTTAAACGGAGGCATGAAGAATACTAACGAGGGGGAAAACACCCCAGACCTCAGATGACAAAGGTGAATTCATGTTTTAAAATTCTGACCTTCCAGGTGGTCCTTATTTATTTATTGAACCCAGAGTATTCCAACCTCTCACACAGCAAACGGTATCTCTCACACATATACTAGTAGACATAGGCACACATTGGCACACCTAGTAACATGACTGGCACCACCTGAGCTCACACTAAAGCTCTGGACTGAATATCATGGAGTTAAAGTAAAGACATTACTCAGTTGGTATCATAGGAAGATTTCTGAAATGATTCTCAGAACCCTCACCCTCACCTTCCCTCCAGTACAGGCAGAATCCGTGACTGTGACCATCTAATGGGTGTGGCAAGAGGCTTGTGCAGATGTCAAAATGTTCTCAAATCAGATCAATTGAAACAGGTCATCTGAAGTAGGTCTGCCTTTGCCACCTGAGCCCTGTACATCCATATCTGGAGTTCAGAGAAAAGAAGCACAAGGGTTGAGGTGCTGTGCCATTGCTGAGTAAACACTTAAGAAGCAATGTGGTGACAGAAAGAACAGTCTCCTGCCAACAGCCAGGGAAGGATGGACTTCAGTAACTTCAAGCAACTAGTTTCTTCCAACAAACAGAATGGGGTTGGGAGTGGACTATCCAGATAGAAACTCAGGCCTGGCAATGTCTTGATTGAGTCTTGTGATAGCCTGAGGAGACACCATAGAGGACTTCTGTCCTACAGAACTATGAGCTAATGGATGGATGTTGTTTGAAGTCGTCAAATGTGTTATCTGTTGCCCAGCAACAGAAAACTAACATGCTGAGGAAAGATGTTTGTCTTCATCCCTTTCAATGCCCAAAATCATTTCTCTTCAAGCTGATTTGCTTGAAGAATAAAATAAAGTTGTGAGCTTCAGGTATCTGTGGAACTGTATATGTAGGGATTAGTAAAATGACTGCAATTTGATTCTTTAACAATTCTTTAAGTCAGTGGGAGACCACTAAAGACATAGAAATGAAGCATTTCAAGAGGATTGTATTACCACTGGCCACATGACATACAGCACAGTGAACATCTGCCTACATTTTAATGTGCACATGTAAGTTACTTTTATAACAATTTTTATCAGTATATATTCAAACCTTATCATCTGACAACATAAAACTTTTCACAAATGAATTGACCATTTCTAATGTAGTTTTCTCCTACATCAATTGAACAATTCTGGATTTTTATTTTGAATCTTGAATTTCTTTAAGGTATTTTTATACAGCCATCAAATGTTTATTGAACCTCTGCTATGTATCAGACATGCCCACAGACCTTCAGTATAAAAAGGTGATTAAAATGGAAAATAGATTTGACTTAAAAAGTTTAATCTAACAGAACCAACATATAACAATTATGCACATATTACCATATATATGTATTATAACATCTATACATACATAATTAAACATGCATGAGTGAATATATTCACATGTAAAATTAGGATGCACGCTTGAGATATAAGAATCTCTTGCCTCTTTAAGGATAAAGTGCTATACATTCAATTATAGTGTTACAACATTACAGTTGACACTCAACACCATTAAGAATCTAGAAATTCCACATTCTGATTCTCATTCTGCTAGTGGCTCATCAGGGTAGCAGTGTGCAGAGCCAGTCCCAACCAGTCTGCTGCCTGTAATTCTAGCCAAATGCCCATTTTCCCACTAGCCACGTCGTTAATCAAGTTTCAGGCTTAGTTGCTGTCTTAGTTTGCTTCCTGTTTCTGTGATAAAACCACAGGCTGAGGCCTTTTACTGCTTAGCACGAACACATTTCTGATTACTGAGAGTCTTCAGTTCAAAGAGGAATGTCCTTGTTTTAGCTCAGGTCATTGTATATTACTGTATTTGTCACAGCAAGTTCAAAGCAAGGGAAAGTGCACGCGATTAGCATGGAACATGGCACAGGACCACAGAGCAGGGTTAAGGAGGTGGATGATGCTATGCAACATGGACAGAGACCAGGGTCTCAGAAACAGAAGGCCATCAGCATGGTTTGAGACTCAGAAAAAAAAAAAAAGAACAACTTGAACGACTTCCAAATGTGCTTCCTGGCCTTGTCCATTTAAGTAATTTATTTGCCAATTTTCAATGTATCCAAAAACTTACTTTAATAATGTGTCTCTGAATAGTCTAGCAAAATCAAATGAATTCAACAGCCTTTAAGGATATTTTATTTTAAATACTTTAAATGAAGCACTGTTTATTTAATTTTTTAAATTACGTAGGCATTTGTATAATGAATCTCTGAGGCCCCTCCCTCTCCTGATGAACCCCTTCTTCTCTACATGTCATGTTTCTACTTCTGTGTGTGTGTGTGTGTGAGAGAGAGAGAGAGAGAGACAGAGACAGAGACAGAGACAGAGACAGAGACATTACTTACATCTTCTTGACAATATCAGAAGTGTTTTTACTATACCATTTGTATTAATTCATGCAGAATGTCATACATGAATACAATATATTTTGATCATATTCACCTGCCAGTACTCCCCCTAATACCTCCAAGATCCACTCCCCAGCCTCCTCATTCCCACCCAATTTCCTGACCATTAAAAGTAACAGCAACATTTGAGTCAAATTTTTGCTATCCATATACTTGTGGGTGTGAGCCGTCCACTGGAGCACGAACAACTTATCAAGGGCCACAGCCCTAAAGAGGACTGATTCTCCCTCCTCTAAGGGTCAGCAACTGTCAATAGCTCTTCAACTAGAGGTGGGAATGTTGGTCTTCTTGGCAGAATTGATCTTATGTAAGATTTGTGCAGGCAACTATTGCTGTTGAGTTCATGAGTGGCCCATTTGACCCAGTTCTTCCTGACCTCTGGCCCTTCCAGTCCTTCTACTTCTGTATGATGAGATGATATAGCTATCTCATTAAGAGCTAGCCACTCTACATTACTTATCCTATGACCTTTGCCCTTAGATGCTACCTTTGTTGTTGTATGAAGCTTCTCTGACTATAGGTGTGTGTAGCATTCATCTGTGGCTAGAGACCTGCGTATTGGGAAGGCAACTTGATCATTTAGCAAAACAATAGCAGTAGATTCCCTACTAGGGACTATGATCTCTCAGCTGTGAACCTTTGACCAGGTTTACAAATCCAGGCATGAGTTCTTTCCTATGAAAGAGGCCTCAAGACCAATAAGAAAGTGGTTGGTTATACCCACAGCAGTCATGGGACCATGGTACTAGAGAACTCCTGTGACATTAAAGCAGCTATCCTCAACCTATGGATATTGACCCCTTTGGGGTCAAATGATCCTTTCACAAGAGTTGTATATCAGATTTTTATGATTCATAGAAGCAGCAAATTAAAGTTTTGAAGTAACAATGAAAATAATCTTATGGCTGGGGGTCACCACAATGTGAGGAACTGTATTAACAGGTCACAGCATTAGGAAGGTTGAGAACCACTGCCTTAAACTAAAGGCCCTAATAAACCCAAAGTACCTGTGACACTCAGTTTTGATTACCAGTTTCATCTAGTTAAGGACTATGTAGAGAACCAGCAATTCGGCGTTTTGTGGGGTAGCTCCAAATTTGATTCTAGAGAACGTATCTAAATCTGAATAGGCTGAATGGGAAGATCTGCCCTCGATGTAGGGGTACCAGCCTATTGCTTTGAGGCCTCCAGAAGACAGAAAAAAAACAATTATTCTAACTCTACCTGAGCATGGAAACACCCTTCCTCTCCTACAGTTAAACATCAGAACTCTATGGGGCACAGCCTTTGGACTCCCAGACTTGTCTCTTTGGTCCCCTCCAGATTCCCAAGCTTTTGCTTGGCCTAAAAGACACTTCTGGCATTCAGAGTCTCCAGCTTGCAGATGGTCTGTTATAGAACCTCTCAGTTTGATCAACTTGAGCTGATTCCCCTAGTAAATTGTCCATCTGTCATTATTCTCTCTGGAGATCCTTGACAAATATACTCCTGAGGTGTAGCTTGACTGGCCACTGATAATTGAATTAAATGGTTGGTGGCGTTAAGCTGACAGAACAGGAAAGGAGGCTGTGTTTGTGTGCGATTTAAAATTGTTTTACCTTTTGCTTTCAATATTTCTCCCAGTCGCTACAGTGTTGGTGACATTTATCATTCTTTTTAGCAATCCACACCTGAGTCCTATGGTAATGGAGAAGGTTCCTAATGAGCCAGAACCTGCTTCCTGCTAGGAGAGCTAAAACTACCAGCTCTTCAGTTCCTTAGCCCCCTCCACAGCTAGAGTAGGACTATGAATTACAAAAAGTATTCATAAAACACTGCAAACACAACTTTATAATGTTCCTTAAGTTTTGTTATGAAAGAATTACTTTCCTAGACCTTGTTATGATGCCCCCCTGCCCCGCCCCATTCCAGCTTTAAAGACTGAAAACTCTCAGCCTGGCACCACCAGACCTTTCATACCTGCATAACCAGGGTGCCTCTCCCCTGTGTCTGTACCGAGCTGGTAATTCATGAATGGATTAAGTGAAATTTTAAAACTGAACTTCAAGTCCTTAAATGTTGCCATGGGAAGGAGGGGAAAACAAAGGGTCAACGGGTCAACGAAAGCGTGGTAGAAAGTGCTTAAAATCCCACTCAATTTTTATTAACTATATTGCTGGGGGGCGGGGAGAGCACATTTTAAATGTCTTTAGAAAATCCGTTTCCTGGGCTAAATTTATTTCCAATGCTGTGACTTTAACATAGAAGGGAATGAAGCCAAAATAAGTACTAGGGTCAGAGGGTAAAGGGTCAGAAAGTGACCTCTCCCAGTTGTGCTTAGGAGTCTCAGCCCTAACCCAGCCAAGAATCCCTGAAGGAAACTGACATTGTCTGACTGTGTTTTGGAAAGGCCTAGGTGCCGCCAGTTCAGCCTAACAGTAGTTATCTGTGTGCAGCAGGGGCCATGAGAGGAGATTCCAAGCCATCTAGCCTATCTCTTTGTTTCCAACAGCAGTCCTGCAGCAGAAGAGAAGACAGCTATAGTAAGATAAAGACCTTCTGGTTTGGCCTGGGGTTCATGACAAAAATATGACTCTTCTCGGGTAGCAACACATTTCCGTTCTTGGTTCTACATACCCTTGCTCGAGCATCAGTAATGGAGGTTAATAATAATAGTAGTGGTAATAATAATAATAAAATCCACTTTCAAGAAGATAGATTTTACATGACTTCTCTAGTATAAATGCTGCAGTTAACTATGGGAGTACTATCTCCAGATAACCAGAGTTGGTCAGATAACCGCTCTGCAATTAGCTATCTGTGGCTGTGATCTGGTTAACACTCATCTCTGTGGTTCCTTATGTGTTCCCTCAGTGCCCAGCAATTTCTCACCTGGGACACTCCTTAAAAGATGCCAGTGCTGCTGGACCGTAAAACCCTGGGGTTGAGCGTCTAGGTCTGCGTTTCGTGAGCTCTTTCTGTGATTGTCAAGTGTACCGAAGTTAGGGAACCGCTGCTCTACAGTAGTAAGGACTACTCGCCGGGAGCTGAAATCACGCATGTTGTAAGATTCTGGTCACATGAATATGACCTAAAGGTCGAGGTAAATCCAGGGAGATCAGAAGCTCATCTGGTTGATGTTTCTCATGCTGCTGGTCCACATCTAAGAGCAGCACCTCCCACATGGGCCTCTTTCTCTTTGGACACTTCTAACTTTTAATTAGTCACCACTACAGGCAGATTTGCTATGAGCCCACCAAACTGTCTGGAATGCAATAGATTATTTCTGCATGCGGGGAAGATCCTGAACTAAAGTATTATGTTCAAGTCACTCTAGAATCCTGGCAACTAGAATTCACCTAGATCCAGCAGGATTTCTCCTTTATCAGATAGTCTGGAATATATTTTATGTGTCCTTTTGTTTGGAGGAAGGAGAAGGTCTTACGAGATAACCGTAGTCTGGCTCTGAGCTCATCACCTGCCTGCTTCACTCTCCCAAGTGCTGAGGTTAAAAGTACGCACCACCATGAAATCTATTTTAACATTGTTAAAGGCTTTGATGTAAATGTAGTCTTCAACTGGCAAAAGAAAATAAAGAAAGAGGGTGCGTGTGTCTAAGAGAGAAGAAAAGAAATGTCCTCTCTCCACAAAAGGATAACCAAAGTTAGACACAGCAAATGTTAGATAGATGGCTCTGAGTACTAAATAGCCCAAAGACACCACAGAGGTGGGAACAGCAATCTGCCCAATGGAAGGGGGCTTTCAGACAGACAGGTTGTCATTGGTTATCATAACAAACAGGCAAGGGCTGAAGCTTGAAAGAGAGAGGCTGTGAACTACGGAGCCTGAGATCACTAAATATGATTGGTTCTCTTCAAACTGATAAATACCAATAACAGAGAGAAGCGTTGCCCTTAGTACAGCTGGTATTGCAAACCCCATAATCAAGGCATGAACTGAAATTTGAGTTGGCCGTCGTCACGGGACACATAGCCTCAGAGGTGACTCTGAACTGCGTGTGCATGTTCGTGTAGCAAACCCTGCAAGTGTAATCACTGGCCTTCGGCTTGGGGCAACGTGGCAATTGCAGGTGGTGAAAGGGGGATTATCAGCTTTCTGAGAGGCAGCTAAGAGTCAGGTGGCTCCAGCTTTGTAAAGTGGGTCAATATTTGGACAATTGATTTTTCTCCCCGTCCTTTCAGTTTCCAAATGTTAAAGGAAAGGGCAGACACCGCATTGGTTGTGAGAGCCCAGAGAAAGAGCTGGGTGAACCCGAGTCACCTTCCTCGGCTGCCGTCATAAAAAAAGCAAAATCTTAGGTATTAAAACCAGAAACTGAGAGAACAAGGCGAACTCCCTCTGACCCAAGCTGTTCTCTTTCTAGTGACACGGGAATCAGGGAGCAAATGACCTGCAAGTATCACATCAGGAAAGTTAGTATGAGTTAAATGCAGTCCTACCCGAGTGACACCGTTGGTTATTTTCAGGATATTTTACCGAGAAATTCCATATTTCTAGAAAAATCAACTGAGAGACATTCCTCCTAAATATGCTTTATGTTTTGAGGTTGTGTGTGTGTCTGTATAAAAGAAGGTGCTGTCATTTTGAGAAATTAACATACCAATTAAAATTCTTTAGCAACTTTCTAGGCCATGTAAACTCACAAGGAATGAACTCACCAAATATTTCTTGAACACGTATGTGCCAGGTAGGAGTCTACTGCTTATTTTAAAGAAACTGACAACCCGTGAATGAAGGTAGACACCTGAGCAAATATTTAATTAGACTCAATAAAATAGGGTATTATGGTATGGGTATATAAATACAGCACCCAATTCTTGAAAAATAAAAATTATTATAGTTTAGAATATTTTGTGGCTTCAGTTAAAAAAAACAGCATTAATAAATCATTTTCATTTCATTTTATGCATTTGAACCACCAAAAACAAAGCTGTATATGAAATGGCAAAAAAGCAAGGAAAAAAAAAACTTTGAAGAGCAATTTCATTTCACAGATGGTCATTTCTTGACTGGGTTACTGAAAAGAAAACGGCTCGTAGTAGAAAGAAGTATATGAACCGCAGAGCGCTTCATCGCTATCAGCAGGCATTGTACTAGGTTTGGGAGCCACAGAGTCAAGTCCCTGACGCTTCACTGTCTTCTGAGGAACTAAGTAAATAACTATAGTACACCAATGTTACAAACTAAGCACAGAAGGCTGTTTTGTGGTAGCTCGGGGAATCCGATCTTCTTGGAGAATACAAACAAGAGGCACAACAAGAATGATAAGTCCAAACTCTTGAAATAGGAAGCAGACTTAGAACCCACTGTTGACAGCTGTGGCTGGCACAACTGGGGCAGGTGTGGATTTGCATACAAGAAGCTGCTTCAGGTAGGGTAGGGCGGCACCTGCAGCCACAAACACAGGTGTTTGGCATCATTTTTGAAAATTTAGCTACTAAATTACAGTCTCCGGTTCTCAACTTCTAAGCACTTCTGAATATTAACCTGGCCTTAGGCTCCATCTTCCTCAAAGAGAGCCAGGAATTTAATATCAGGCAAGGAGCTATGAAACCCAAATAAAGCTAATTCCCATTGTTCTTGTCCATGCTCATGGGACCACCACACTGCTAACTGAACTAAACCTAGAGCTGGGCCTGAAACCCCAAACAACTGAATAGAGATAGGTTAAAAAAAAAAAAACCTTACTTTTTAAAAATAACTCTGCCTTAGGTTGTATAAACATCTACATGTTGATACAGGGATAAAACCATCCAAGAATGAGAGACTAAAAATACCTCAATCATTTTTTTTCTTTTTTTTAGTTAAAATTGCACGGTTTTAGGTTAAATAACTAAAAAAAAAAAAAAGGCCAATCATTCTTTTTTAATATAAAAAATTTGCAGTCAGAGAATTATATAGAATAAATATATCATGCACCTTTTCAATCTGCCCACCCCAACACACACACAGCTCCTTTAGACTCTGAGGGGCACACCCTCAGAAATCTTTTACACACAGATGATGTCTCCGCAACTGTTTCTATGCCATTAAATATAAATACTTACCAGTATGAAAAAGTTACACTCTACTTTGTTTCAAAATTAACAACTTATTTTTTTTACAAAAAAAATTAACTTATTTTTTCACTGAAATTTTCATTATGTGCCTTTATTAAATGCCAGTATTACCTGTTGCATCTTCTGCCTGTTTTCCCCATGTGTCTATTGTTGTTATTATTTTTTTATTAAGGCATTTTTATTAGATATTTTCTTCATTTACATTTCAAATGCTATCTCCAAAGCCCCCTATACCTTCCCCTGGCCCTGCTCCCCAACCCACCCACTCCTGCTATTGACTTATGGTCATTTTAAACAGTGTGAGTGACAATTCTGTCTGTGACGTCATGATGAAAAGGCAGAAAAATAGCAAATAATCACAAATTAATTCTAGGGTTTGAGCTATAAATGAGACCTATCTTAACAAAATATTTCTATTTGCCAATGATTTTCCTATTTCGTTCAGGCAGCTCTGCCCATTGCCAGCTCTGGTTTCTGTTCCTATCACCAGTGTGTGCCTTCTGGAGACAGTGGCCAGGAAACAAGAACAGACTGCACATTGTCTTCAGCGTCACTGACATGGTAGCCATCCATAGCACTGGGACAGGAGAGCGAAGAGGCAGGTGTGAGAATGGAAGAAATTGTCAGGTTCTGAGTTATGTGTGTTGACTCTCAGATAGCGACAGAAGAGCCTCGTTGAGTGTCCAGCCGAATGTTGAAAGTATGCTCATCAACATAACTGAAGAAATAATCTACCCCATAGGCATTTGCCGCCTAAGCATGGTGTTTACGTTCAGTTTCGGCTGTATAATCTTCCCAATCTTTTCCTTTGAGTTGGACATGGCCAACAGTAATCTTTAATCAGAATGTCTGTGATCATGCCCTCCAGCCCTTCACAAAACTGGGCTTGGTGGTAAGTGAGAGACACACATCATGATGAGCACCAGTTTCTTCAGGACTGTAGCTACCCAGCAAACTATCTCTCTCCAGTTACACAGCTAGCGACCCATATGTTGCCCCGAGGACTGCAATGTTGTAGCTACCTTGGAGTCTCCTGTGCTCCTATTAAATAACCCAAATAAACTCACTGATTCAGTCCGTTCATCCTTTACAGAATCACTTCTTTGTATCATCTCAAGGAGCGTCATACAACAATTAGATTGGAACTTAGCCATCAGCTCAAAACCACTTCAAGGTCCTAGAACCAGTCAGAGCAATCCCTCTGGCGAGCTCACTATCTCGAAGTTCTTTGTTCTATCACGGCAGAATAAGTTTGCACCAATTTTTAAAGAGACTATTGATGCAAGCATTCACCCCAAACTCCTCAAAGGGGCTCTTATCTGTCCTACTAGTCCCAGTTTCAAACAAGTGAACATAGCAAACATGGGTGTGGTAGCAGCTACCTTGCTCCCTGCTCTAAGACATTCTTACAGTTTATAGATGTGGACAGTTATTGGATACAATTATCAACATCTGTGATTAGCTCACTAGCTTAATGCTTACACAAACTTTTCCTGAGCTCATTAATTTTTTACATCTGATACTGAAGCTTGGCAAGACTGAAAATCACATGGATAGTAAGTGATAGGCCCCAGATTTAAACAATGTCTGCCTAGAACAAGAGAGCCTCGTGGTTATTCAAAGATAAGAATTATATTTAAACTCTGAGCTCAAAAAGGGATCTGGGCTAGAATGGCAACCTGTAAGACTCACTCCCAGAAGGTCTAGAAGTTGACTATTAGTAGACTGGCTACATGAACATGCAACTTGACTTGTTATAAAAAGGACTATCCTTGGTTTCATGTAGTCAATGTGACATCCTTAACCATCATTGACCAAGGGACCCTGCAGTTTCATTTTGCATTAGGCTTTGAAAATTATATGTCAAGATGAATGACGTTGCTCAGGGGATGTGACTAAATTGAGAATAATGGCAAGGCAAGGGACAGAATCCTGGCAAGCTCAACTTGGCAGTGTTGGCCATAAAGACTGCAGAAAGCAAGAAGAAACCAAATGGGAAGGGATGGAACAGAAAGTGAAGGACCGGTTTTACAAGGGGCAGATCAAGTGCTAATTCTCAGAATGAGACCTTTGTCTTTGGACAGGTTAGAACACATGAAGCAAATCTGCCAGAAATCAGTTTGAACCAGGAAGTCACAAAAATCAAAGAATCTATCTGTGGAAGGCTTTTGGTTATGAAGGGACAGGGCCTGGAAGGTGACCAAGGGCCAGGTCCATCAATTTTATGCTGATACAAATCGAGAGATGATACAGAGGAGCCAGGGAAGACAGAAGGCAAGGACACAGAAGTTGTTGGTGCTTTCTTCCACTGACATGGGAACAGAACTCCAGGTATGGAGTGAAGAGTTGAGGATCAGTTCCAGCAAGTCAATAGACAGCTTAGCAGGAGGAAATACTTAGTGATGGAGCCACCTGCATCATGAGCCCTATCTCTGACCACATCTAGCACTTTCTTCCACAGTTATTATGAATCTAAGATGAAAGTCAATGACATGTGCCCATCTAATTGTTTCTAACTTTTCAGAATTATGTATAAAGTAGCCTTCTTCTCAACTGCTCTTAATCTATTATAGATCTAGAGATTAGAAAAAATAAAAAGCAGACAGAATTTCATTTTCTGTTTGGGGCAGAGTGGGGGATCCTGGTAAGCTGCGTTGTTCATTCTCTAATTAGATTCATCTTTGAACTTGCGTCACCTCTGCAAGTCTAGGAAGTTCCAAGACTTTTCATACACAAAATCTCATTGAATCTTCCCAAGACATCTGTATTACCCTCAGGATCATAGAGAAGAGGAAACTGGAGCTCAGAGGATTAAGGTTTAATTTTCAGAAAGTATTCATAGTGGCAAATATCTATAATCCCAGCATTTAGGATCATGAGTCAGGAAATTCATGAGTTGGAGGCCAGTCTGATCTACATACTGAGTTCAAGGCTAGCCACATTTAATGAAAGGACTTCATGAATTACAGGAAACATTGCACTGATAGTCCTACTTAATATGCACAAACTTCTCTAAGTGGTAGATATTGGGGTGTGTGTATGTGTGTGTGTGTGCATGTGTGTGTGCGTGTGTGTGTATGTGTGTATGTGTGTGTTGTATGCATATGTGTGCAATATGCTTGTATGAGTAGACCTTACCTGTGCATGTGCGTGTAGAAGCCAAAAGTTGGTGTCAAGACTATTTCTCTGTCATTCTTCAGATTCTTTTAAAGACAGGGTGAACCTAGAGTTCACTATTTGCACCATCCTGGCTGATCAGTGAGCCCCCATGATCCACCAATATCTACACCGTTGAGGGCTGAGCTTTACTGGCTCGCTGTCCACAGCTTCCTCAGTCGCCTTTCTTATGTATAAGCCAGGATGGCCTGCCCAGGGGTGGCACCACCCACACTGGGTTTAGCCCTCCCACAACCATCACTAATCAAGAAAAAGCCTTGCAGACTTGCCTACAGGCAATCTGGTGGGGATGTTTTCTCAATGAAGTTCCCCTTCCCTGATAACCCTTGTTTGTGTCAAGTTGACAAAAAACAAAACCGGGACACATGTAGTTCTTTACACCAGTGCTAGAATCCAATCTCTGGTCCTCAGGCCCTCATGTTTTCCCAATAAACATTTTTACTCAGCCACTTCAGTTCACCTTGTAGAGGACCAAGGTGACCTACCCAAAGTCACCCGACCAGTAAGTGAAGTCAATCATTTTTAGCGTAAAAAACTCAATCTACCTTCAGAAACTAAGTTCAGAGCTATACTTCTCCAGCGGACCATGTCAGGAATGCAAACATTATCCCCAACAATGCTGTCTGAGGAAGTACAGCCTATCGATGGAACTTGCAGATGGACAGAAGTAAATAGAATTGGGAGTTTTCCTCAAAGAAAGTAAAATGTAGATAAACAAACAAACAACAAAAACCACGAAGATTTGGATACAGGTAACTGTTGTTCTGTAGGAAGCTGTCCAAGTTGGGCTTACCCACATGGCAGCTGTGAACACCAAATGGAGAAAACGAAAGGAACACCGGCCTCTCTCATTACAAAAAGAAATGCCTCCGAGGTCAGGATAAGGACACGCAGCTCAGCCTGAAGCCACAGAAATCCAAGGGAGCCAGAGGCCAAAGCCTCAAAAACTAGGGGAGCCTTGGAAACCAAATCTTAATGAGGAGTCAGACCCTAGAAGAAAGCAAACACAAAAGGTCCGGTCAAAAACAAAGTAAGTTAATAATTCTAAGCCTGTTCTAGAGTCTCTTCTATAGACAATTGACTCAAATCTCCGTGGAGCCTCTAAACGCTATAACATGCTTTATAAACCCCAGGGACAGATATGTAACACTATACATGGCACAGGTCAGTCATAACTCAAGGGGCTATCTTTCAAGGAGAATTTCTTTTTGACTTAACTAAGCAATGACTGCAGCAACAAGTTCTTAGGACCGTGTACTCCAGACAGTGACTTTTACCCAAGCTTCCATCCCTACCCACAATGCCTCATCCCTACCGCCATGGCTACAACCTGACCTCTGAAACTCTTCGCAGAGCTTCAGGCCAGAGTTCATCACCACCTCCTCACACCTCACCCTGACCTCTTCTTCCTGGAAGCTCACTGAGCCTATTCCCACAGGTTTCTCAACGTGAGAGGTAACTTAGGCACCAGCCACGGCTTTCATTCTTACCAGAGCAAGAGGAGATGCTAAGTTTCTATAGGAAACCGTATGTTGAGTGCGTGCATGCATGCATGTACACACATACATCCTCACATTCCTCACACATGACATCGGCAGCTAATCTGAAGTTGATTTCCTGAAGGGAGAACCCAAATTGGAAGACTCATCGTGAGAAGATGACATGAGCAGTGAACATCGCCAGGAGCATTAAAATGGATGAGACGGGTTCTGCTCTTGGCACAAGGCCACCCTGCTCAGGCTGCAGTGATATCGCAGGCCTGCTGGTTCATCAGCAGCCCTCCAAAGACAGCTGCTATTTGGTGGCTGAATGCATTTCTGTTTGGCATGTGTCCTCCCGTTGTTGAATATCTGAAGTTTGTCATTTACCAAAGCAGACGCAGAAGGATTCAATTCCCAGGGCTTGACTGAAGGCATGGCTGACTAGACAGAATTCTTCTTCAGTAACTTTATCTTACACTATTCACAGTATTTAATGGGGCATATTTTTCCATTCATGTAATTTACCTTCCCCAAGCAGATGTTTACAATATCTTAAATGTTTAGAGTAGGATAGCACTTTGGAAAATAATTTGTCAGTTCTTAAAAAGTTAAACATAAACCTGCCAGGCTCGCTCTGCCATCCACCCCCCCCCATGTGTTTATGCAAGAGAAATGAAAGCATATGTCCACACAAAGACTTATACAAGAATGTTTTCAGCAGCTTTGTTTATGATAACAAGCATCTAAAAGAAACCAAAATGTCCATCAACCCAGGAATGGGTACACAAATTGTAGTACATGCACACGATGGAATATTATTTGGCAACAAAAAGGGATGGATTATTGATGCAAAGGAAAAGTACCCAGGAATCACAGAGTAAATTATGCTAAGACAAAGAAGCCAGTCTCCCCAACACACACACCCCAGCAAAAATGAATTCATTTTGCTGTCTTCAATATATATAATATAAAATATTAGAAAAGATGAGCTGATCCATAATAAAAGAAATAAATGCAAATAAATGACTACAAATAAAGATACTGTTCATTAACTTGATTTTGGAAATGGTTTTATGGATGTATGCATAGTCGAAGCTTAACAGTAGCACAATGTTAAATATGTACTGCCCACTCCATTTCACACATGGAAAATGTAAACAAGGTGGGTGAGATGCTTCGTGGGGATTGTTTGTGCATTAGCGAAACGGGTCAGTCAGTAAGATGTTTGCTACACAAGCATGAGGACCTGAGTTTGGAACCTCAGCATCCAAGGATAGTGGGGCAGCAATCCCTAGGACTTGCTGGCCAGACATTCGAGACCAGACAGTGAGAGCCAGGCTTAATGAGAGCTCTTGTCTCCAAAATATAAGGTGGAAAGATTGAAGAAGGTATTAATTCTACTTCTGGCCTCAATTTTTGAGCACCTGTGCATGTGTGTGTACGTTCACACACACACACACACACACACACACAATGTATAATAATTCATACAATAGGACGTCAGGAAATCACAATGGATGTATATTTTGTCTAATCTACTCATTTGCTCCTTAGCCCTCAGATGGATTAAAATGTGCTATCATCTTGTTTTAGCTCGTGTTTGGACAGCCATGTGGTGAGACTTTATTGGTGTAGCTTCTAACATTACTAGGAGACGAAATCTCACAGTAAACTCCCTGATCCTCTAGCTCTTACAGTCTTTCTGCCTCCTCTTCTGCAGTGTTCCCTGAGCCTTCTGTGTAGGAGCTGTTTTGTGGGTGTATCAGCTGGGACTGGGCACCACAACTCCTGAGTTTTGAATGGTGTTGTTTTCTGTAATAGGCTCTGTATAAGGCAAAGAAAAGTATCCTTGCTCCAGGGTGAGAACTACACTTATATGTGAGGATAAGGACAAATATCTAGAACATAGTTAGAATATATGTTATATGTAACAACAAGAAAAAAGGGACTACTATTTTGGAAAGGAGCAAGGGAGAGAGTGAAGAAAAAGGGAAAATGATGTAATTATAATATCAAAAAGAACAAAAAATCAAAAAACAATTTTTAAAAAGTGCTATTATCAAATAGGAAAAATTGGGGTTTCAACTTATATTAATCTCTCTCTTCATCTTGTGGTAGGCACCTGAATACTAATATAGCCCAAAAATTAAACAAAGAGTAAATTGAAGATGGTATTTAAAGAGGATAATTCATAGATAACTCAAGGATAAGATAGTTTGGAAAGTTCAGCTTGGAAAAAAGAGAGGGATTTATGCATGTCAGGAACTTAGAGCCATGTAACACAAGTGAAGATGTGTGTGGTAGTGAGGGACTTGAAGTACCACTTAAGAGATGGTGCACTGTTGAGTGTGTTCGTGGAAGAGCAACTGCCTTGTTGAGCTGGAAGGATGCTCCTGTGCTCACCCACCATGTGCCTTAGGAAGTGGCTTAGGATGTCCCCACACAGCATTGTTAGCATCATCTCAGAAGCACTGATGAGGTTGTAGTGGTAGCACAATCAGCATCGCCTTCAGAGGGAAGCCTACGTTTTCATCCAATGATAACAGAGTCCATGCAATCATTATGTTAAAAACTGAATCACAATTTGAACTGTTTGCAAGCTTATCAGCCACTTTCAGTGATGTGCATTTGCTGTGTCTACCACTTACATTGTTATGCAAAGCAACTTCATGCCTTTGCCACCAACCACGAAATTGTAATCTTTTCAGCTAATGTTGCTTGCAGTGTCCCAGGCACTGTTTTAGGTACTTTAAATAGAAAGCTATATTTAGATATATATTTATATATTATTTTAAATATAATATAAATAATATATTATTTTATACATATTATATATTTAATATATATATTTTAAATGATTTATAAATATATTGATAAATGCATATATATATACATATATATATATATATATATATATATATTCCAACAAGTCATATATACAGGCTGTAATTTATCTAGTCCAACAATGGCCTGACAGTCTACCAATGGAAAGTTGGAAATTCTAGTAGGTGGTTAGTCCCTGGGGTTAGATGTCTCAGCTGACCTTCATTTATGTTGGAATACTGAAGAAGTCGGCTCTAACACCAGTGATGGAATAGACATTGTGAGCAAAGATAAGCAAATAGAGAGCGAAAAATTCTGACTTCTATGTCTTTTATATTATATAGGCTGACACCAGAAAGTATGGCCTAGATTAAAGGTGTATCTTCCCACCTCCAAATGCATGGATTAAAGGTGGGTCTTCCCACTTCAGACAACTTAATTAAGAAAAAACAAATTCCTTGCAGGTGTGTGAAACCACTCAGGTTTTAGTTCATTGCCAATATGGTTAGGTAAACGACCAAGAATAGCCTTCTATCATAACTATTAACATAAACCTGAAAACTACAGGGGTACATCTCACTAGACTGTTTAGACCCCTCTCCTTGACATGAGGTGAAGAGGAAACATCTCCCAGTCGTCTCCTTCTATTTAATAAAACTAACTCATAGCACACCCTTAGATGCCTTATAAAAAACATGTTTTAAAAAAGCATCCCCCCGACCTGCAATTTCATTCATTGTATTCCAGTGAGATAAGTTTCTAACAAGAAAATTCAGCAAGGTGACTAGTATAAAACACTAGTCAGAGTCTACTGCATTCCTAAGCAAAAATGGAAAATACCATTTTGAAATCTTATAAAAAATAATCTTATACAAAGATTAAAAAATAATTAAAAAATAATCTTTTGTATAATCTTATACAAAATTACAGAGTACACCAAAATAGACCTAACTTAATCTTTATAAGATAGTTTTGACAAATTTAAAATATTAAAGAAAATAGTAGGCCCCAATAATATGTAATTATGCTATATATATATATATATATATATATATATATATATATATAGGCAGTTTCTGCAAAATATCTATAAGTCCAATATTTTTCCCCTTTTAAAGAAACTAGTGTAGACAGTTTAATATCTTTTCACACTAATACAAAGTCCGTGCACAAAGTTAAAGGATAGAAACTTATCAAACAGTTCATTGTGGAACAAAGGGGAAGAGGAAGGGAAGGCTTGGCCCGCAGCACTGCCAGACTTAAGTCATAGAGGAGAGAGAGGAGGTGTTTATGCAGGAATAAGCAGATAGCTAATGAGCAGAATGGAGAATCAGAAATAAATCAAAGGAACAAAGTGAATTCATTGGCAGGTTTGGCATTAAAAACAAGCTGGAGAATGATAAGCCACTTAATAAACGGGAGCAAGAGGCAAAGCAAAAATAAATTCTAGTCGCAAAACAGTTGTATAACAAGCAGTACAAAGATTAAAACTTCAGTGCAAAAAGAAAACCTTTCAAAGGAAATATTGGAAACTATGATATTAGGGAATATGGAGGGTTCTACATTAAAGATACCAAAACAAGCACAGAACATGGAAACTGTACCTATAGTAAATGCACTTTTGGGGTCTCTTTGATAGGCCCACTAGAGGGATATCCCAACCATCACACCTAAAACTCCCATTCAGTTCTATAAAGCCAGGCGAATCACAACTCGGATTCCCGAAAGTCAGTCAGAGTTATCTCTCCAAAGGAAGGGTGATATGAACAAGAGATCAGGGTTCTGGTCCAGTCGGGACCACCCCTGCCATCTCTCTTCTGAACCCCAGCAGAGGCAGCTGAGCGCTCCAGAGGACTCTCCACATCACAGATCCTTGGGATCATGGTGAGTGGAACACAATCAACTCCAGAGAATCCAGCACTTGTGCCAGCAAGAACAGGGACAAAGGAACACTGCCCACCCAGAGGCAGGGTTCGGGTCTGGTCAGGGCCACTCCTGCCATCTCTCTTCTGAACCCTAGGGGAGGCAGCATTTGACAAAATCCAACACCCCTTCATGATAAAAGTCTTGGAAAGATCAGGAATTCAAGGCCCATACCTAAACAGAATAAAAGCAATCTACAGCAAACCAGTAGGCAACATCAAAGTAAATGGAGAGAAGCTGGAGGCAATCCCACTAAAATCAGGGACTAGACAAGGCTGCCCACTTTCTCCCTACCTATTCAATATAGTACTTGAAGTCCTAGCCAGAGCAATTCAAC
>NC_034600.1:32613760-32671413 GCF_900095145.1 Mus pahari | reverse complement strand
AGCATTTGAAATGTAAATGAAGAAAATATCTAATAAAATAATTAACAAACAAACAAACAAACAACAACAACAACAAAAAACCAAGAGATCAGATTTGGGTGGGGGACACACAGGAAAGTGACCACCAAAGGCAGAGGTTCTGAATGACCTTGCTTCTCTGTCTGGGAATACCAAAGGGAACTAACAAAGCCGGAGCGTGATTATTGCTTTTAGTGAGATAAATACGTTTTAGTGAGATATTTACGTTTCTACCCCAGAATTCCTGCTCACAGCACTGCAGCTCTCAGGGTGGCAACCATGCAGCTTTGTAAGAAGCTTTGCTCTCTTTCTCTCCTCCCCAACACTCTTCTACCCAATGCTGCTGGCGTTCTTACTTTGTCTAAAGCTCCACTCCTTCATGTGGCCGACCTCTGTGCTGGCCTAACTCAAAGAGTTTGGCTTTTTTCCCCCTCTGTTTCCAAACATTGCTGCAATTTAAAATTTGCCTGTCCTGGGATTTTCCTGATCTGTCAATCAAAAGACATCCTAAGGAAGGTAATCAAAGCAAGCTACCAAGTGAAATGAGAATATTTATATGCACGCCACCAACTGGTTCTAAGTAGATTAGACAAAGAACTTCTACAGCATCACCAAGAAAAGGATAGAGGGGCTGGAGAGATGGCTCAGCAGTTAAGAGCACTGACTGCTCTTCCAGAGGTCCTGAGTTCAAGTCCCAGCAACCACATGGTGGCTCACAACCATCTGTAACAGGATCTGATGCCCTCTTCTGCTGTGTCTGAAAACAACGATAGTGTACTCAGATACATAAAATAAATAATTCTGAAAAAGAAAAGAGTAGAAAACATACTAGCAGCTAACATGAACAATATAATGAAGAGGAAACCTGGTGGTTAAAAAAAAAAAAACTATAAAGAGATATTCAGCCTCCATAGTTTTTGAAATAATGAACAACAAGACAAACTCTAACTTGAAAGTTCACCAGGACTAAGCTCTGGAAAGGAAACACAACGCAGACTTCTACTTTTGCTTATGAGAGTGTACGCAAGAGGAGGTTCAACTGTACCCTTAGTGAGTCTTTAAAAATATTTTTTTGTTTTGTTTTGGTGGGGGGGGATTTTTTTTTGTTTTGCTTTGTTTTCTTTTGTTTTTTAATTTCTTTGAGACAGGGTCACACTATGTAGCTTAGAATGCCCAGGAATTCACTCCTTTGTAGACCAAGTTTGCCTTGATGTCACAAAGATATGCCTGCCTCTGCTTCCAGAATTCTGGAATAAAGACATGCACCATCACGCCTGCCTGCTTTTTAAAATATAAGGCAGATAGATCAGAATACTGATCATTCTGGAATCTAGATGGTAAACACAAAGTTTGGTTATTTTACACCAACTTTTTTTTTTTTTTTTTTTTGTTTTTCGAGACAGGGTTTCTCTGTATAGCTCTGGCTGTCCTGGAACTCACTCTGTAGACCAGNTTTTTTGGTTTTTCGAGACAGGGTTTCTCTGTATAGCTCTGGCTGTCCTGGAACTCACTCTGTAGACCAGGTTGGCCTCGAACTCAGAAATCCGCCTGCCTCTGCCTCCCGAGTGCTGGGATTAAAGGCGCGCGCCACCACCGCCTGGCCCTTACACCAACTTTTAAAGTATTCATTCTCTACACTTTTATTTTGAAGTAGTTTCCGTCGTACAGAAATTGCAAAACCAACAAAGAATTTCTGTGTACACTTTTTCCATATTCCACGAAATCGTCATATAAGCACAGTTCGATGCCAAAATCAGGGAACCAATGGCATCACACTTATTATCTAACTCTCAGGTTTTTTTTTTCAAATGTATCTGACTTTGCTAATTAAAATAATCTCACAGCTCTGCATTTCACATCATTCTTAGAGCAGACTGCAAGTTGCTGTCAACAGAAACAAAACTTATTCCAGTGCACAGAGATGATTATGAAGATAAATTGCACAAGGGATAGAAAATATTTCTCCTTTTCCTAAAGATATTCGGGTCAGATGATTGAATGTTTTAAATATTGCTCCTACAGATCTTCATAGTTACAAATACCAAACAGGAAAAATTTATTAAAGTCACTTTTAAAAATCATGCTTTATATTTTTATTGTGAAAGTTTTAGGACATTAAAAAAAAACTGATTCATTTGCTCTTAGAATAACAATAACACTTCAAATCTTAAAGGAAAAGATATAAACTTTGTGGCCCCAGAAAAAGCCTGAGCATATAAGTTTCCAACAAACCAAAAAGTGGCAACATTCCTTTGGTCTCTTTTCTGTCAACAAACATGTAATGGTCTCTCCCTTCCTTTCCCTCTTTCTCTCTCTCTCTCTCACTCTATCAGTTTTTAAAAAGTTTTCTCTGTTGATACAAATATTGTCCAGGCACTTAATTAAGAGAGCATAAGGAATTTGGAGTGTTCCTTCTTGGGTAAGGATTAAACACTTTCTGTCTCCAGTGGTTTCAAGAGTCTGCAGACTAGGTTAGGGATCAGTGGGTTGTTTAAGAGTCCTTCCCTGGGTTGACTTTATTGAGTGCTGTGGCCAGACCTCGGGAAGACTCAGCACAGGGGAGCTAGGCCAGTACAGGAGAGAGGGCTGCAGGGAGAGATCTCAAGTTACTGCTCATGTGTTGCCCCGCGAGCCCGGAAGCCAAACTCAGCACTCGACCTGCCTAGACAGCAGCTACCTTCTCAAAGCTGTTCTCAAGGTTTCTCAATAACCCTTTCATTCCTCTCTCCTTCGCGCGCGAACACACACACACACACACACACACACACACACACACACACGCTCGAGCATGTACACGCGCTCGCGCGCGCACACACACAAAGACACACAGACACGCATTCACATACTCTACTTCACCAGCAAAAGCCCAATGTCAGAAGATCAGCCTTGGAAGCAGGTCGGGAAGCCAGCTGGAACAGGTTTGCTGGCATCTGCCTTGAGCAGACGAGGGAACCTGAGCAGAAGGAACACAAGTTGAAGCCTGTGTTGTAACACTGGCAGAATCCTGTCAGCAGCCGACAGGTCAGGGTACGAGAGTGTTCTGTGACTTCTGGGAATAGCGGACAGAAGGCCATACTACCTTGCAAAACACTGGCATAGCTCAGGGAGGAGGGCCTGTGAAGACCACAAGCACAACCTCCATCGCAGCCAGACGCTGCCACCTTACTTCATGTTCATTGCTTCTGTGCACCCTCCTGACCAGACTTCAAAATGTCTACTTGACCAAAACTTCCCAGTGGAGTGGAGACGGAGAGCCTGCCTGCTGCCTACCATGAAGTCACACCTGCTCTGCATCCTGTCTTTCAGAACAGTAGTGATGGGGAGAGATTTCTTGTTGTAACAACTGAGGCCAAAGACTAGCCACTAGGGACAATGATTTATGTTGGAAAAATGCCATAAATTTGCAAAATGGCTCGCATCAGAGCCCTTCAAATCTCAGGGGTTGGGAATACAACAAAGACGAAAGTTTTTGTGGAAACACAGAAGGGTTGAGAGACTGTTACGTTATCAATCTGGAAATCTGGGATCGTGCCGGACTCAGTAGCTGTCAGATCAAGTACACACTCCAATTAAAATACTTTATCTCATAATGACTTAGAAGAACCTTCTCTGAGTTCAACTTACAAAAATTCATGGAGACAAGAAGCAGGAAAGGGCGTGGTTTTTTTGTTTGTTTGTTTGTTTGTTTGTTTTTGTGCTTTAGTTGGGAAAAGAAAATTTAACACACCTAACTCTGCTTCATCCAGCACTTGTTTACAATGGATTTCGAAATGAGGGGCATTGGGGAAGTATTGCTAAAACTGGAGAAAATGTAACTAGAAATAGAATAACTGCCACCGTGACACACAGACATTAGGCCAATGGTAGAATCATGGCATTTGCCGTCTCCCTCAGAACGATCACATGAGATGGCAACCGTTATTATACCCATTTTACAGGGAAGCTGATGCTTGGGTGTCAAAATACTCCCTCAGACAGATTCGTTTTCAGTCGGCCAGGATTTCATCAGCTTTCGCTGCTAAATGGCTTAGGCTCGGGCCTCCTTTGTTAAGAAGTCTTCCCCTTTTCTGTGTCATACTGTCACATTCTTTTGGTCAAGCACTCCCACCCGGCGATCACAGCTCTTCTTTGATGGTGTGTTACATCATCCCCAACCTTCATTATGCCCTGAACCATCTGGATGCTGAAATCACATGGTATTAGCCTACCCTCTTCTGTCTTGAACCCTCTGCAAATGCAGTTACCTATTAGACAACTGTTAAGTGCGTGGTCAGTGGACTTGACAGCACTTATTTGCAGCTTAAAGAATGAAGAAAATACTTGTAAGTGGCTGGACTCGTAACTAGTTAGGAGAGTGCTTGCCTACTGTGCTTCAAGGTCCAGATTTGATGCCCAACATTGAATAAACGAGATGGTAGTTTATGTCTGGAATCCCAGTACTCAGTAGTTGGAGACAGCAGGAAAAAAAGGTGTAGTCACTCTCAGCTAGGTAATAAATCTGAGGCCAGCATGAGCTACATGAGACCCTGCATCACGAGAAAAGGGGGAATATTAATGAAGGCATTTTATAAACCACTTAAATTACCTGGAGATTATAATCTAGCGGTCTTGGTGAGAAAAGCTTTCGAACTTAAGTGTTTATGACTCAGGAAAAAAATTTGTCCAGTATTGAGTATTAAACCTAAATTTCCCCATGCACGCATATCGAGCACTCTACCACTGAGCTACACTGTCAACTCACACCATTAGAAGAAATGAAGGAATCAGTGCATAATGAGTGGTCTGCATATAATGGAATGTGCATTTTATAAATCACTTCTTTGCCAACCTCGGCTTAATCAACCACAGCTCACCCACAGTTAATGGCCACATCTGCTTTCTCTAAAAGGAAGCAACGATTTGAGAAATGAAGATTGATTGAGCTGCAGTATCTCCAGAGATACCTATTTATCATCATCAATGACCCTGGAACTATAAGCATTTCAAAATCATTTACAGGAATGAAATTCATTAGTCACAAAAACCAATGGCAGGTGTGTCAAGGATGTGAGGTTTTGCTATTCAGCAGTTTCCCTCTGCTGCCTGCCTGTTGCTCAATCTAGGCCCTGTCTCCAGGCTCTTAGGTAAGCATTGCTCACAGTAAGTTCACAAAGAAAACTCTCCACACAGTCTTGGCCAATGAGCTCTTTCAAATGTCCAATAAAAGATCAAAACTAAGTATATTTGTTTTACCTTGCTTGAAAGAATTTCTTCAGAGGCACTGTCAGTGTGACGGGTGGATGTGCCCACATGAGCAACTGAAGTTTGATTGGAAGAGATGTATGTCATCCAGGCATTTTAAAGGTGGCCACTTCTGTACCGTGTATACTATACAAACACCGTCACCCCGGGCATGCTAAAACAGGTGTATCTGAGCTGTAATACATTTGATCGTGAGTCTTAGCCCTCCTGTGGAGTCTACGCTGGTTGCAATGTTTAAGTGCTAACTTCATATGTACCTCAAACATTGCTTTCTGTGGACTGCACCCACATACATGCTGGATGCAGTAACTCCAACATCACGGGTGGTAGAAGGTAGGTCATGGAGACAGGTGATCCCAGGGTCTTGTTAGTCCAAGATACCCTGTCTCAAAAAAATAAGTAGAAAAGCAATTTAGGAAAACACACAACATCAACTTGAGGCCTCTATACAAGCATGTATGTACACCTAAACATACAGGTATACAGTAGACACATACAAACACACACACACACACACACACGCACACACACACGACAGACAGAATAGCTCTTCAATATCTAAAGATATATAGCATGCTTGGCCCACCAAAACGTAGGTATGCATGACTCTCATCCTGAATCCTCTCTGAAGAAGCATATAAAATAAAAATCTGATTTTGTTCATCATTAAAATAGTCCACATGAAATATTATCTCCATGCTTTAGACAGAAACCATGTCTTTTAAAAAAAAAAAAAAAAAAAAGTTCAGAATGGCATGAGGAAGGCTGTGTAAGAACAGTTAATCCTGAGGAAAATACTTCTGTCAGAACACCTCGGGGTCAGTGCTTCCTTAATCCTTCGCTGCCAACACTCAGTCTGATTGCGAATAGTAGATTAGTGTTCTGTGTTGAAGGTCTCTACACAGCTCTGTGGCTGAAGGCTGTCCTCGACTTGGCATGATCTGAACTTTAAGAGCAAAGAAAAGCAGTGGGTATCTATTTAAAAAGAAGAAGAAAGAAAACTTTAAAAAGTGATTCCCACACTCCACGTGTCACCGGGACAGGGATATTGACAAAGCAGTGGAGCTCTGTGCGTATAAGTTGCAACAAAAGAACTTTCGCAGCAGCAGGAAGATATTCATCATGTTATATAAGTGGCATTATAAAACAGATAAAACACATAGTCCAAAAAAGCAATAAGCAAGCCTTCTGGAACTAAGTTGATGCTGCAAAACTCCAGATTATAAATCATGTTTACACAAGACTAAGCTTGAAAGAAGTTAAACTGTTCTGAGAAGGGAAACATATTAAACTGTGCGTTCCGTCATGGACAAACGGGAATGTAGATCTTTGGATTATGGATTTGGCTACCCATGAATACATCAAGTGATTCGAAAATGGTACATGATCCTCCTCTGTGCAAGCTCTTCTGTAAACCACGGCCAGAGTTTAGTTCCATGAGTCAGAGCCACTGTGTGCATTTCTGTCCCAAGTGATAAGCTGCCCCTTGTGCTGTGCCCAAGGATAGAAACCTCCCAACCAAGACTCCCAGGGGCCAAGTGACTAGTACGATAGTCCTGGGACAGGCAGAAAGCATTGATGAGGGCCATGGCCTTGTCATAAGGAGCAGCTGCCAGCTGTGTTACTGAGAAGAAATTAGGGGCTGATTTTATGAGAGGAGACAGAATGTAGGGCTTTTGTGTAAAAAAAAAAAAAATGCATAATTTTAACATACTGAACTAACTCAAATGTATGAAAACACTACATACAGAAAGAAATCAGAGCAAATGTCCTAGGTATAACTGGAGTTGGTCCTATCAGTATGGGATTCCTTCTTTGACCTCTAACATGTGATTGTGAATAATGTTCCTCTTGTGATGAAGGAAGTGAGAGTAAACTTTCAGAATCTTCCCCGGAGGAAGCAACTCTGCTATTTTCAGCTCTCCCAACCATGGGTCATGTAATAGAGTGAGTGATGTCCCCTGCCTGCCCTGCAAAAGGTAGGCCTGTACTCTATTCTGTGGAACCTGTAAATGGCACTTTATTCTGAAAATGATCTGGATGTAATTAAAGCAGAGACTTTGGTATGAGATCACCCTGGATTATCTAGGTAGGCCTTCCATTTAACAACCTTATAGAGAACACACAGAGGTTGGACCGAGGAATATGGGAACAGCTGGAGACTGGGCAGAGAATGGTTACAGGGTCTCAAGCCATAATACACCACAAAGCACCAGAAGCTTAAAAAAAAAAAAAAAAAAAAACAAGGGCCAGAATTCCTCCTGGAGTCTTCAGAGGGTGCATAGCCCTGAGGATACTGTCACTTTGTCCTTCTGGTTCTCAAAACTGTGATGATAAAACTGTAACTTTATTGTTGTGAGTCACCAAATTCTAAGTGATATTTTTATGGCTGCAACAGGAGGCTAGCATGGGTTGGTAGCATCATGTCTCTTCACCAGGTTTCTGTAAGTAACCTTCCACCACCTGGTACACAAATGTACCTCCTTTATTAAGAAACTACACCCCAAACTACAAAACAGCTTCTCCACTTAAACTGGAGTCCTCACGTCACCAAAATTAAATAAAGATATTCATGTAACCCAAGGGAACCAATAATCTACAGAGAATAATGTCTTCAGTGGAGAGTGACATTGAAAACCAAGCATACCTTGACTGCTAGAGCATTGCACTAGGAAGAAGACAACTCAGATAGGAATGGGTCCATCTCTGAAGTCTGAAAGAATTGTTCCTTCTTTCCTCCTTCTACTCCAAATGTCAAGACCATCATCAAGACTTTTCTAATGGAGTCAGAGGCTATTGAGGCCATAGCCTGATGTATCATGTGCTTGTTTATCAAATCGTATAGGTCCAGAATTCATCTCTCCTTTAAGTTCCTATGGGTCTCTCTAAAACTTCTTTTTTAAAACATGATATATTTTTATTAATTCTTAAGAGATTTCATCCATACATTCATCATATTTTGATGGCATCAATTTCTTAGCTTCTTTTAAGGCTTCATTGTTCAACCAACATGTGTTGTGTACTTCTGGTTTTTCAGTCAGTGAGCAAGACCTTAGGATTTAAAGAGATCCATTATCTATCAAGGAGCTTGCTTTTAAATAGAAGAGGAGGGATGGAACAGGAGTCGTTGAATCCGACGATGAATGTTAGAGACAAGCACACCGTGTTGCTTTTGTTCTCTTTATTGTTATGTCGTTTGTGGTGCTACAGATCAAAACCATGGCTGTCAGCATGCTAGGCAAGTACTCTAAGCCATATCCCCAACCCTGCAGCGCTATAGAATGAACAAAAAATATTGGTAGTCCAGTAAGTGCTGTTCTAGTGCTAACTTCTGATCGTTACCTTGTGGTATGGTACATCCCTGCTCATCAGGGGGAAACTGGTCAAGAATCACTCTTCTGAACTGTCTTCTCTGATTTCACATCTTGCTCCGAGTTTCCACTGGGCTATTGTTCTAACTACTACTATATGTGTATTCATGTTGGCTTGCTCCTCCCATGAGTCTTGGACTCCTTAAAAACCACAGAACCCTCCAAACTGGAAAAGTTCCATCCCTGCGGTCATCTTGGCTCTACAAAGCATCACCAAACACCAGCTTGCAGTCTTTGGGTGACTTGATTTCTCTAATCTTTTATTTCTTCTTCTGTTCTATGGATGTCACAGGAAGACTTCACTGAGATGTTGTAAATAATAATTAAGATTATAAATGAGAAGCCGGGCGTGGTAGCTCACCCCTTTAATCCCAGCACTTGGGAAGCAGAGGCAGGCGAATTTCTGAGTTCGAGGCCAGCCTGGTCTACAGAGTGAGTTTCAGGACAGCCAGAGATACACAGAGAAACCCTGTCTCGAAAAAACAAAACAAAACAAAACAAAAAAACAAAAAACAAAAAAAATAAGATTATAAATGAGGAGAATACATTTTTAAATGTAAAGAAAGTGACTATTAGCTATATTTTTATTACAGACCTTGTATTTACCTCACAAAGCCCTCTTCTGATCATTTAATAGGTTTGCATGAGTCTTTAGTTTGAGTATAATTGAATCAAATTGAATAGGATCAAAATAGATTGCTTTTACTTCGATATGTCACAGGGTCTATGTGAGGTCACCATGCAAGTCAAGTACAGGACAGTTTGAAAGGGATGAACAAGCAACCTGAACCAAGGCATGGGCAGTAGAAGCAGCTCCACCAAGAGCTCAAGATGGCATTTGGGTGAAACTCAATGTCACTCACCATTCCTAAATCTTAGTTGATGTGGCATGCTGGCCTGGACCCAAGTATCTCTAAGTGAGATAAGTCTAAGGTGGCAAAGACAGACCAGCTATGCTCAGGAGCTGTGTGCTGTCAGCCCACAGACGTGCTTCCCCCCCCCCCCCTTGCCTCAAAGAAAGGGATGTTTCAAGTTCAGTTAGCACATGATATATCCAGAATTTCAAAACACTACTAGCAGATTTCCCAAAGATAGATGTTGATAGCATAAGTCCTACAGACAAGTTAGGAAAAGGAAAGTTTCAGGACAAGTTTGAATTCATTCAATGGTTTAAGGGTTTTTTGTTTGTTTTTTTTTTCCTAATGTGAACTATGATAAATATATATATATATGATGTGTAGCTGCTTGACAAGGTCAACTGCAATGGCTCCTTCTCTTCTTGCTCTACTTTTTTTAATAAACAGAAGCAGCCTCTCTGCTCTCACACTGCAATACCACAGGTTATTTGCATGAAGAGAACTGCCACAATTCCTGAGATGGTCCTGGAGGGCTAGGAAAGAACTTGGGTGTGGGCAGCCAGAATGCCCAGCCAGCCAAATTGAGGCAGCTGGTCAAAGTACTGATGTTTCATGTCAGAGAGACTCAGAAAGCTAAGGGACCTTATATAGATTTGCCAGGAGAATATGACTGGGACCCATTCTGGAGAGGACCGCAGATACATGCCATGTTCCAGATGAAGGCTTTGTGATACCCAATGAAGGAGACCCAGAGAAGGAATCAGCATGAACACCATGAGCCAGCAGTAAAATTCATTTCAAATCCCGAGGTTAACTCTACAACAACCCCTTGACTCTTCGAGGAGTCATTGGTCTCTTCATGAACAAAAAGGAACTTCTCACATTGCTTTTTGCAGAAGTTCCATACCCTTCCAAACACATTGCAACAGGGCAGTATTGACACCTAGTTTGTTCTCTGGGGAGCAAAGAGACTGGGGTAGGGAGCATTTACTCTATAGATGCTATACCACGACTGACAGAAAAGGTGGCTTTATGTAATAAACTAATGTGCCAACCACAGAAGAGAAATTTAAAAAAAAAAGCTGAATTGAATTTTAAGCTATCGTAAAATCTTGGCAGAAACCATTTTAATAACTAATTACCTCAAGATCATTTATAAAACGATTCCATACTTCAAAATATAAAATGTAATGTGGCAGATTTTATGTGTCTAACATCATAGTGTCTGGGAAGGAAGGGCATGACCTCCGAACTTTTGGGATATGGGGTTATAAGCCTTACAGGGTCACACGAACCCTTGGGGACGTGATTTATGACTCAAAAGAAAGTGTTCAAAGTTCCTCTGTAAAGCCCTGTGGTATCCCTGACACCTTGCATGCCTGCTCACCTGTTGGAGTGGACGCCTGGGTGAGCAGAGGGTCACTTCTTGAGAGGCATGAGATGGAGACCACCTTTCATTGCATTTTCTGCTGGTGAGTTTCCAACCAGCCATGGAACTCCTTGTGCACTGTATTTTTGAGTAAACAAAGTTCATGTGTCTAAGTTTGGTGGTGTTGGTGGCCAGTGTTTAATCTATCAGTGATTTGAGGGACTTGCCCAGCTGTCTGCGGTTTTGGATGGGTGATGTGTCTTGTTTCTCTGCCTTTTAAGTTCCCACTTAACACAGGTCTGTTCTGTTCCCCTTGTCTCCCTGGGTCCTTCATTTTGCTGCTAGGTGTTGGAAGTACATGCAAGTGGTCCTACAGTAAGTCGCTGTGGGATCTAGGAGGTGGGGGGTGGGGTGTTGGTGAAGGCCCTTATCATGGGGCTTTGCAAGGTTGGGGTGTTTAACTGCTTTATCTGCTGCTCACTTCTCTCCATTGTCAATGAAATGCTGTGGCAGTGTATCCATAGCTTAGAAATAAAATGTGCCAGTGCGTTACTATATTACACTACATTACATTGCACTCCATTATAGTTCCATGTCTGAATTAACTCTCGACACATCAACTATGTTGTTCCTCAACTCTCGATCATGTACTTTCCCCCAGAGCCTAGTTGGTCCCTTTGTTTGGCCGAGTTCTGTGAAATGCATGCTATCTACTACTGAAATTGTTGTACTCCTAGGGTGTCAGTAATGATTTGTTTCTAGTGGTAGCTTGTTCTAAATTGTGAGTAGAAAGCAAGTATTTCAGTAACAGAATTGTTGTGTAGTGCATGCTGTACATGGAATTCAGGGGGGGGGGGAAGGCCTAATTCAGCAATAGCAATACCCTCCTCTCTCCTGCCGCCAAAAGAAGCCACTTGTCAGCAATTTTCAAATGACAGCAATGTCACTTCTCCTTCCTGGCCCTTTAAACTGTTGTTACCCCCAAATCTCATTTTATTAGGCATCCATTTACTCCCTGGCCTTTCCTGGCGTGATTTTTTTTTTCTAGCTTGCACAATTTCAAAACAAAAGTCTGTATGTAGCTCAAGAGAAAAACACGCATCAAAATGGATTGATGCCTATTGAGAATGGTTTGAGAATGATGAAGACCTAAAGCAAGGTCATGGGGTTTGAGCAGGGTGGGGAACAGGTGAATTTGCTAGAACTGGATGTACTGATTGTATACATAGAACAGGGAACAGAGGGCGTGAAAAATGGCCTCAAAAGCCTGATTGCTGGGTGGATGGTAATGGTCTACGACAAGGGACTTACTGGGATTAGGAGAAATAAAAACTGCTATTTAGCTGTTTTGAAGTTGAGGGGTTCATGAGACACTAGGACAGGTGACCACTGGGGCTAGCTAGCTACATAGATGTGGAGACAAGGCTGTGCTCTGCAGGGGACTTGTGCTGGAGCTGAAGGATAATCTTCAAAGCAAGAGCAGCAAGAATATGGAGGCTGAGCCTCCGGCTCACTTCACACCTTCTGGTGTTGTCACCAGGGGAGGACAAGAGCCCCCACAGAGCTAGGGCACTGCTCAGAGCAGGCCACCATGTCATCACAATCCATTCCCACTAGACTCAGACATACTCGTCTATTCCCCACAACAGATCCTTCAGCCTTCTAGAGTTGAATGTGTGCCTGCAACACTCAAAAGAAACATCTAAAACTCATGATCCAGATAATATTTATGTAATAAGTACAGGTGAAACTTTGAAAAAAAATGAACATTTGATATAGGATTTGGAGGTCCTCTATCAAATATCCTCTTGCGAGATATCATTTAAAATTCATCATCTCTAATCAAATGATCAAAGTTCTTCAAAATGGAAAAAAAATTGAGATATGAACCAATGGTGGGAGAAAACAGTCTTAGTCTTACTTATTTTTTTTTAAATCAGATTATATAGAATATAACCTAGAAATAAAGTCTGTAAGGGAGAAGACAAATAGCAGAGTTGGGAATCTACAAGCCGACTATGAAGGATTACTAAGTCCTTCCTAGCCTGGGCTAACCTATCCCTCCACAGCAGTGATGCCATCTCCTCCTTGATGTTTCTGATCAGGGATAAAGAGATTTGAAAGAACTATGACAACCTCAGTGTTTTCCTTTTCCTTTGCTTTTTCCAGATTCATACTCTGTTATTGTCTTAGTACAGATGATATAGAGTCTCACCAGATAACACAGAGAGCAGAAAGTCAAAATAAAATTTCAGAACATTCATAGATGCCACATCCAAAGATAGGCTATGGAAACATTTCACTGACAGCTTCTGCACTCATTCTAGACAGAGATTAAGGACCCAGATATCAGTAACAGATGATAGTTCTCAATACCGATGTGTTCATTGTGGTCTGAATGTGAAATGTTCCACACTGTCTCTTATATTTGAACATCTGGTACCTGGCTGGTGACCCTGTTTTAAGAACCTGTGGGACCTTTTGGAAATGAGCCCCAGCTAGAATACACTAGAATACAGTAGGCCATATGTGAAGGATTTGAAGGTTCTAGGACAACTCCTCTTCTAGATCCAATGAGATGAGAAGAGCCACAAGGCCCCGCCATCTTGGAGGATGCTGCATCCTTCCATTCCTTCCTTCTTTCCCTTCATGTCCATTAAGGGATCCCCTAAAAGGAGAGTTAATAGAGCTGTCATTCTTTGAATTGCTTCTATCAGCTATGTAGTCATAAAACCAAAAAGAAACTAACGTGTTTGTAGATATAAATACAGATGTAGTTATGTTTATACATGACTGTTGGCATAGCTACTGCACACGACTACAAAAACTGTTCAGAATGGATGTTTTATTTTACGGAATGCAATGACACATACTGATCCACAATCTGCCTTGTGCAAATTAAGACTCACCTTGCTTCATAAGAAATCCTTCTCCACTTAGGGTTGAAATCCCCCTTGGGTGTTCCACACCAGTCCTGTCTTCTCTCCTCACGGTGGCTCCCCAGTGAGCCATGTCTCTGTGGGTAACCCAGTCCAGGAAGACCTCAGATTTTCCTACCACAAAGAACTGGCTGCTCCTTATGTTTGGGCCGAAGAGAACAAGGTCTGCTCATGTCATGCCAGTACATTCGAGTAGCCACTACAATTTCCTTTTACCCTCTTGGACTCAGGCATGCCCTTCAATATCATTCCCAGTGCCAAATATCCTTCCCAAAATGGAACCAGTTGGGGTCTTGGAAGAAATGACAAAAAAATATGACTGTGAACAGATGAGAGCTGGAAGTCTTATTTTTACCAGTCAACACATGAGAGCCAATCCTTGAAGCAAGTCTTTGAGGCAAATATTACTGTTATTCCCCTTTACACATGAGGAAGCCAAGGCTTAAAGAGGCTATCTGAAGCTTGACTCAAGCCAAAGGTTGCCTGACTCCTTACTGAGAATCACACTACACTTCGTCTCTGTGTGGGAATTTCTCACAAGGGGGTAGAGAGATTAGGAAACTCCCATGGCATGAAATCTATGCCTTAAATACTTATTTGGTAAAAAGATCCTTAGCAAGCAGGTTAGAAGCTTGTCTACCACTTGCAAGCGTGTGTTCATTACAGAAGCTGGTGAGATGGGCTTCATAAGCTTAAAATTACATCCTTCTCCTCAAAATGGCTTAGAAGTTGGGCCTCATTGGATACAGCTTGGGCTCTATATGTCTGACAGGGTGAGTGTTCCACTTCAGGGTGCTGAAAATTTCATTCATGAGGGCTAGCTTAGGTTTACCTGTCTGGGGCACTCCTTCCCTCTAGGGAAGACTTGGCAATTACACTGAAAGTCTCTGGGTCAGGCTCATGTATAAATTTAATCTAACATTGCTGAAGTAGATTGGCTCACAGCAAAGGACTTCCTATTCTTAAGGATAATTGTTCTTTGTTGGCTATCTTTTGAGGTTCAGTTTTTATTAACATTTCTGATAGCTTTCCTCCTCTTCTATCAGAGAATTATTGACAAACAGAGATTGGACTCCACTGTTCCATGTTTGGGTAAATGTGGACCTTGTTCTCTTAAATCCCGGTTTGATAAGGACTAACAGGAAAAATTTAAAGATATTAAATAAAGAGTATAAATCTTGGTGGCTTTGCATGCAATATCCGAAGCGGAGTCTTGAAGCATGTAGCACACACACTTAGGTCACAAATGTTCTTATCCCTTTCCCAAAATGTATGTAAGAATGATTCCATGAAGACTTATGTGATGAAATTATGAGGGTAGATGTTGGGATATAGTTATCTAAGCCATGGCACTGAAGAGGAGGGTACAAAATCACAGGTAACAGGTGACATGTGGAACCACCATTTCTTCAAATTATATAACTCTGTGGAAGTGGCTTCAGCAACACAGAAAGATAAACACTGGTCAGAAGAGGAACAGCTCTTTCATTGTAGCTGATAAGGAGGTAGGGTGATAAGAAGATAAATATGTCATAAAATAGAGTCCTTCTGCTTCAGATATATCATAGGAGATGGCCTTTAATGTTTCTGTAAATGTCTCTTATGCAAGGACAGCATAAGAGAGTGGTGAAAGCTCGTATAGACAGGAAATGAAAATGGGGATGGACAGATTTTTAAATGATACATGTTACCAAAAAGACAGGGTGGGATTGAAGGAACCTGATTGCTGGGGGACAATGGTGGATAGTTGAGCAATGGATAAAAAAATAGCAAATTACCAGGTCGGTCCTAGGCTCAAGAGTGGGGAGACGTGCTGCAGAAAGGCAATGGGTGGTGACAGATTCATGCAGTTTGGATAAGAACCAAAGCCACAGGTAAGGATTATCCATCAGGAAAGAGGGCAGGACTGAGGGTCTAGTGTCCTGAAAGGAGAAACTTGAATTATAAGTACAATAGGAATATGGACAGAAGAGAGCAAAAAGGATAGAAGCTGATAATCAGTTGATAGATCATAGTTTAATGTATTGGAAGAGAAAGCTTTAGTTATTAAAGCCTAAAGTGAACTGACCAATGGAAGTGGCCAACCAATGGGAAAGAACATGAGGAGATAAAGATTCCAAGATTTGGAAATGAGTTTATTAAAAGAGTATATCATTGGCATCGAAAATACCTATGATAATGCCAGACTTTTTTTTATAGTAATACCCTGTCCATATTTTAATATTATAGGTCAGTTCTAATGCTTGCAGAACAAGAAAGAAAACAAATATGTAGACAGACACCTGAAAATCAGCATTGGGCATAGAATATGAACAAATCTCTGTGGCCAGCCTATCTTCTTCATGCTGCAGCAATGTGGACTTGTCTCACCTGCTCTTAGGGATCCACTTGTGGGTGGGAAGTCTGTGGCTTAGTTTATGGGTACCCTGTCACAAATGCTCATACTGTATCGTGAATCGCAAACATTCATGAACAGTTTCACCACACCCTCAGATGTTCATACTCTGTACAAATGCTTGTATTGATGCTTAGATATCCATCTAATATTTGTGCATGTGCTGTTTCCATCCCCTTCCAAGCTAGAAAGTTGGGATTGCAGAGTGTGGATGATATCAGAGACAGGAACAAATCTCCTATAGGCTCTAAACCTCCTTCTGTGTGGGTCCCAGAACATAGCAGATGGCAACAAATCCAATGTTAAAGAGCTGGCTTCCCACCTTATAAATAGTCTATTCTGACCACTAAACAGTGTGAGAGAACAAGGGCCAGCATCACATTAGGCCACAACTCATCTGTACACTTTCATCCCTCTGCATATACCTAGGATCATATCAGCCACTTAGCTTGAAGGTTAATTTACTACACATCTTTGTTCCTGTGAAGGTACACACTTGAATTAATTCATACCTAATTTGCTTCCCCATTGAGAGATACTCACTGAAGGATAATGTGTTCCGAATGCTGGCGATTTCTAATCCAGAAATGAGACGTGATGTGGTTTTGATAGCATTCCACTGACTCTTCCTAGCCAATCTCGGAAATTGTAGAGTTGGGAACACTTCCACTCAGTGAAGGGACATCATGACAAAAAAGGCAAAATTCTTGTAAACACTGGAAAGGCAGGCCTGGGCTAGACCAGGACAGGCCATCTTCCCCTTGGTGAGCTCTATGTTTGGACCAGAGCAAGGCGTACCAGGGTAGGATCGGCTCTGGAGCATACATCAAGATTGAGGGTTTGACAATACATATTTTTGGTGACCATCTGGGGATTACATTAACATATTTAAAGTTCAAAAGGGAATAGAAATTCATTACCAGAATGGGAGAGGCCAGTTTTTTCCTGGATCACTCCCAACCAGAAAATTGAGAACAGGATTTGTTGCAGTAAAAAACCCAACGGGATTGTTTTTCCTTCAAAGAAGCCAACAGATGTTTTCGTTCTTGGTAGAGCTAGCTCTCGGTTAACCAGCACTTGGACACTTAGGTTCTTGGTTATTTTCCTTTTCCTTTTTATTTCACAAAGCCTGAAAGAGTATCTCTCTAGTCGGTGCTTAAGGAATTTTTCTGTTTGTTAGAATATCTGCCCTCACTTGATAAGAGCAAATGATATATTCTTCCTGTTTATCAACTTTTCTGGGTTTCTTCTTTTCCTCTTCCATGATACGCTCATTATTTCTTGTGCCAGCATGTAGGTGAATCCTTAGAGCTTCACATGTTCCTATCCCCCCTCCAGATTATTCCCAAACAACCCCATAAGCACCCCACTTCCTGTGGTAAAATATGGGACAATGGGAAATTATATAAAGTAAAGGAATTTTAAAGGCTAGGTGATACAGTCCTGTATATAATGGAAGTCCTCAATCAATGAAATGCTTTATTTCCTAACTAAAAGCAAAAGTATATATACTAAACTATATATATATATATATATATATATATATATATATGTATATATATATATACACACACATATATATATTAAAAGGATTATACATATATTTATAATATATAAAATATATTATATATTAATTAATATTGTTATCATATTACATTATTTATGTTCTATTTATTTTATTTATTATTTTTACATTATCTTATATTATTAATATATAATGCTAACATAAAAATAATTTATACATTAATATATAATAATATCATATGCTTATAATTCTAAATTTATATTTATATATTGTATTATATATAAATATAGATTTATAGATGTATATCCTTTTAGTTAATTAATATATAATATATTTATATTTATATATAAATAAATATAAATCTATATACTTTAGTTAGAAATTTTTATTTATATATATATATATATATATATATATCCTTTTAGTTAGAAAACAAAAATAGCAATAATTATAGTACTCAACCAAAAACTTCAAGTCAAGTGATCATGTAATTGATACCTCCCTATGAGAAGGAGGAAACAAAACTAGTGTATCAGGTTTTTTCACATTAAATTTTCTTTGTAATATAAATAGGATAGTACTAGACTCATTACACAGACAATACATTAACATGTCAATAAACTACAAGCTCTAGTTTGCACTAGTGGTGCCATTGACCAACAATGCAAGTCAGAGCTGCCAGACACCAGAGCTTTATATTACACCTCATTCAAGAGAGGGGGTATGACAGCTTCAAATACTGTCCCACCAACTTTATTTCCAAGTTGATTTTTACTATCTTTAAGTGACTGTGGATCTCAAGCATCATCCATCTAGTTTTGGAATGATGACAACAGCAGTTCCCAAATCAGAAAGAAACTTGGAAAAACTAAAGAAGAATGAAAGGTATAGGCCATGTCTATATTTGACCACGAGCTATATTTGATACAGCATCTAGAAGTGCAGGAGTGTGGGCCTTGTATGACCTAGAGCAGGTGTAATTATGAGCACAGTGTAGAACTGAACCCAAAATCACTGAGGTAACAATGAGGAGTTGGGAAGGGAGGTCAAGTTCACCCAACTGACCCTTCCATTGTACTAGTGAGGTGATTGCTGAGGTTATAGGTTGCAATGACACCCATGACACCATCCCCCCCAAAAATCGACAGTTGGGTTGAATGAAGAAGCCGAAACAAGGGTGATGGGATAAACTTGCTTAAAATAAACCCAGCCAAAACTAGTCTGTGATTAGTCCTGTCTCAGGCATGTTTAGTTTTTCAAAACAGGGTCTCTCTGTATAGCCCTGACTGTCCTAGAACCCCTTATGTAAATCAGAGGCAGAGATTTGTCTCTGGAGTGCTGAGGTTAAGGGCACGTGCCACCATGCCTGGCACTGTTTGATAACTTACCTGTCACTGATACCAAACATCAGCCGTTGGAGATTTCCTCAGCTTATCTATTAGGCGCTGTGTTTTGTTTAGTTACCTGATTTAATCATCACAACACTTCCTAACAACATCGTTATTCCAATATTGCACAGGAGGAGATCAGTCCTTAAAAGGATCAGGTAATTTGCCCAAGGTTAAACAAATGGCAGAAACAGAAGATAACTCATGTCCATTGGCTCTATCCAGGGCTCTTAGCACTTGCCACATTTCAGAAATCGGCACAAAGTGTGCTATGCTCACATAAATTTTCCTGAGAAGTGAAGGTCTTTAACCATTATCATCATTCTACTTCAGCTCCTGTAAACACTCAGTGGAAGAGCAAGAACGACCTTCTGAGCATCATAACCCCACCAGCAGGACTATGCACACTGTTTTCTTCCCCCTGCCTTTTCCTTAGAATTCCATACAATCTACATTCAGATCAGAAAGTACAAGCCGGGCAAGGTAGCTTTGCACCGACAGCTTCTGCTCTCTTGAACACATTGCTTTCGTATTCATCCACTTGCTAAGACCCTCCAAAGGTCCAACTTTGTAACCTAGTAGTGAAACTAAATCTGAAGTGAGAGAAACCAGGAAACCAACCCCCACAGAGCAAAACTCTTAATCTTGTCCTAAACCATGTTGGCTCTTCCCCAGGGATTTCTTTATCTACTCATGGGGTTTTTTTCACACATGTTTCTAAAAGTCTCCTCTAGTAAAACAATACAGGCTGGTCCCTTTTCCCTCCTTCCTACCTGGTGACACAAGACCCCAGTGTTGGCTTATCATAAGTCCCTCCCTCAACCCCCCTGCACCAAGCCCCTAACATGCTGGAACACTTACCCTATAGGCCTTGCGGCCTTTCTCCATGCCTTGGCTTTCACCTTTTCCACAAAAGCAGGGTGGGGATTTAAAGACATGATCCTGGACAGGAAATCCACCACATCTCAAGTTCAGCGTATCTTACACTCCAGTTCTTTTCTCTCTAGGTATATCAAGTTTTCAGAGAGCTAACTTTATCTAAATACTTTTTTTTTTTTAATTACCTATCACAAATAAACTAGACTTAAATGTTTAAAACTAAAGAATAAGACAAAGCAAAAAACATATCTTACATCTCAGAAATTGGAAACATTTCCTAACTAATGAAACAGAGGAGAAATCCAATCAGAAATCAAGAATGAGGCCCATGCACAGTGTAGTAGAATCCATGATAACTGGTACAGGGCTGTCAGAAAATTAATATGACATTGTTATAAGAAAAACCTTAGACACAACCATTTCAACAACTTCTTGGAGCACTAAAGGCTCCGTGAATCGGGCAGTACTTAGAATGACAGGTTCAGCGAGTTCCAGTTAGCAGTGCAAACAGCAGGCTTTTACATGCAATGCAGAAACAAACTACACCACATGAATGCCTGCAGCTCACCATTGGCCTTCTTTGGTGTCATCTATTGAACGTGCCAAGACAGAAGATAGTTGGTGCTTTCTCGTTGGCTGACCTTAAGGTTTTTCTGGTTATATCCTAAAGCTTTGTTTGCATACATAGGAACCTAAAACAATAGAGAACTCTCAGCCCAGAGTCCACCCAGTTAATTAATTTAATAAAGTAAGAAAGAAAGAACTACTTCATGAAGCTTAAGAAATGAGCTGCATAATTAATTAGAAACCAGAAGTACAATAAAACCAAGAAGTAAATCCAAGAACAGGAAACTCAATGGAAGAGGGAAACCACTAGCTAATCTTATCAAGACTGAACTAAAGTAAGCAAAAGTAAATTCACAGGGACAGAGGGAACGGGAAATAATCAGAACCGCAGAGGGAATGCAAACAATAATAAAGTAAAAGTGAGAAATGAACCATGGGTCAAATGTGAGGTCCTTCAAAACGAACCTCAAAAGGAACGGGAAAATCCAATGGATTGATTCCCCCACAGAAATGCAGATACCTGCTAAAGCACTATTTCCTAAAACATCTCCATTTACATTCCTGAGACTTTTTTTGGTTAAATTTGCATGTTTTTTTTTTTTTTTTTTCTGTTGATGAACTACTGAAACTAGCTTTTCACAGTAGTGTAGTATGCAGTTCAGTCATGAAGCCTGAGCTTGGCCTCATACCATCTTTCACTCATGACTAAAATGATCTTAATTAAAGTCACTTAGAGGAAACTGAGGGTAGTTGAATAATGGTGTTGTGGGGAGTCCAATCAATGCCTTATCAATGCTATGTAAAAATATTTATGAGGGATCAAATATTTTACTGTAAAAATCTTATAAATATTAAAAAGATAGAATGTTTATATAATATCAAAGCATGAAGTATTTCCTTACATATGAAATAAATGTAGGAACTATACTTAAAATTGAAAAATTAGAACAGAAAAATTATTAATCAGATAAAATAAGTAACACGGGGCTAACTTACATAATAGTTATTGAAAATCTGTCTTCTGAAATTAAGCTATGCATTTGAAACCATCAAATGTTCCCTTTTTTTAAAAAAAAAAAAAAATGCAGTAGACTCCTAAACACTTAGGAAGTGCCCAATCCCATTCATCACAGACATACAAATTCACCTATGGGTATGCTTACTGTCTTGCTAGCAAATATGTTCTGAGTTTACGGAAATTAACCACTCTGGCATGAGTTTCAGTAGTATATAAATTATTATAACCTCTTGGGACAGCAACGTACTAATAAGAACAAAAAAAAAATGAAATGAACATTTCTTACCGTAGCAATTCTTTTTGGCTTTTTGTTTTTGTCAAGACGGGGTTTCTCTGTGTAACAGCCCTGGCTCTCCTGGAACTCACACTGTAAAACAGGCTGACCTTGAATGCATCAGAGACCTTCCTGACTCTCCCTCCAGAGTGCTAGGATTAAAGGCATGTACCATCAGGCCTAGCTTTTAACATAGCAATTGTACATGTAACTTATAGAAAAAGTCAAAGATAAAATAGATATTAATAGTCGATAGTAGTGGGAAATTACTGGGAATAGTCTAGGTATCTACCATTAGAAATCTATTTAAACACTAACAAGGCAGTTTGTTGTTAAGTTAAACCCATAAAGAGAAAACTGACCTATTACATAAACATGATTTTGTGGGGGTGAAATAACAGCTACTTTTCTTAAATATATTCATGAGGAAAATGTTCTCCCTCTGGAGAAAAGTTTAGAAGCTTTCTGATAACTCAATAAATACAGTTTTGTATCCCTTTAGATCACCAATGAAATCCCAGTTTAGGAATGTTAAATTTTAAATGCATAGTTCTATGTCATACTTAGTAGTGACAACTTTAGAGTCACTGTTGTGCTCTGTGCCCAGAGAAGATTTTTACATGGCTTTTCCTGAGAAAGTGTAAACAAATATTTGTTCTCCACAGGTAAGGAACCAAAAACAGACCAAAGAAATTATTCCATCAAACTCCAGCTTGGCATACCACTGAGTTTGTTGGGTTAGCATGGGGAAAGTGTATGTGATGGTTTGTATATGCTTGGCCCAGGGAGTGGCACTATTAGGAAGTGTGGCCTTGTTGGAGTAGGCATGTCACTGTGGAGGTGGACTTTGAGAGACCTTCCTCCTGGCTGCCTGAAAGTCAGTCTTCTCCTTAGCTGCTTACAGATGAAGATGTAGAACTCTCAACTCCTCCTTCACCGTGCCTGCCTGGATGCTGCCATGCTCCTGCCTTGATGATAATGGACTGAGCCTCTGAAACTGTAAGCCAGCCCCAATTAAATGTTGCCCTTATAAGAGTTGCCTTGGTCATACATAGTGTGTCTCCACAGCAATGTAAACCCTAGGACAGGATACCTTGGGGGAACTTGAAGACTGGCTCAGAGACAGCTTTGTGGATTAAAAAGTCCCACCTCATCATGGGTGACAATATACAAAAGTTGTATCACTCTAGTTCTTTGTACAATTTAATCCATGATTCTGTCTCACAAAATCAGTAAGGAGGTTTTTACAAAATTTCCAAGTTTTACTGTTAATATTCACTAAAGTAGAATAATGACTACACACGATTTTATGTAGGAATAAACAGATGAGCCAATAAGGCACAAGGAAAACAAACCTTAGGCTTATGACCTGATCATTTGACAAAGGTGAGCCTAGAATCAACAGATGGTAATGTATTATTTAGAAAGTGATATCTAAATAACAGGTCAAACATTCAGAGAAGTACATTTATTCCTAAATAAAATTTAAACTAAAATTTTAATGAAAGAAATAAAGACACCATAGAGTTAAACTCTTCTCTTTTTTATTATTAGATATTTTCTTCATTTACATTTCAAATGCTATCCCAAAAGTCCCCTATACCCTCCCCCCATCCCACCCTGCTCCCCAACCCACCCACTCCCGCTTCCTGGCCCTGGCATTCCCTGAGTTAAACTGTTCTTATTGCTGACAGATCAGTGGTGAACATATTTTAAGTTACATTAAAAATAACTGATGACATGACACCACAGGGGAGATTCACTACTAAAAGAGAATTATCCAGTGAAACGTGAAAACTAAATACATTTTCCAAGGGAAAGGAAATTGATTTGTTGGGTGTTTTGTTTTGTTTTGTTTTCTAACAGGTAATTGCTCAGTGGTCCTATCCCTAAGAAACGATCCTTCTTCAACATGGAAAGAGCTGATATTTGAAACCTGTCATGGGCTTTAGTTTTGGCTGAGGCTAATAGAACATTGTTTCCAGTGACATTCCAGACAGGTCTATTGAAATACTTTACACTGTAAACCTTGACATAGCCACTGCCAGCAGAATTCTGTTGTGGTAGCTGTACGTGCTCTTAATTGATTTCTTCTTTTCAGGCCTGGGGTTAAATTTTTCTAATTCCAACTTTGGAGTATTATTAGCCAGAAAGTTTAGGAAAGATGAAATGGTGACTGTTTTACTTTAACAAGAGAAATCCAGCTGAGACCGGGCTGGAAGCTTCTACCCTGTTGGACAATTCTCACTGCTCCAGAAGGTTCTATGCAATGAGATGGCTATCAGCATTGTTAGTCAGCATTGATCCCATGTGCGACAATACCCACCAATCAGGGAAGATGAGCCCACTGCTGTAATAGGGGCAAGTCTACTACGGGAGTAACCAACTGCTTTCTGATTGAACTGAGAGCCCACTCTAAGGTAGGGAATTCACCTCTGGAATTGTAAACCCAATCAAAAGCCTGTGGCTGTGGAGGTCCTAGAGAAGCTACCACTGTTACTTTGCTAAATAGGAATGATACGTTCATCTTTCGCCTTCTAAATAACTGTGTTTGCACCCATGGACTTGTGCTGCTGCCAACTTTGCTGCGTTTTGAGGGGTTCAGACTTAACCACAGAGACCCATACCTGGTCAAAGAATGAGAGTGAATGATTGTTAAATGCCCAATCATGAGTAAGATATCTCGATCACCCCCTCCAAGGCTCAGGGAACATGACAGAGGAAGGGGCAGAAAGAATAAAGCCAAAGAAAAATGGGTTTGACGGAATATTGATTTCTGGATAAGGCTATTGGCCTTTACCTGTTGAAATGTTCCTCTACATTTGAATTTGAATTAATTTATTGGCTGTTATACATTCAGAAACCTTTTATTGTTGCTATAGTTTGTGACACCTTACCTTTACTTAGGTGGCCCACAATTGGATTACGACCCCGTTTTTAAAACTGGTATTATGTAATATTTTGATTAAGAGTATGGATCTTAAAAGATTGATAGCATTGGCTTCAATCACTGACCTCAACTTATTATTTCTGAAACCTAGAAAAAGTAATAGTGTTTCCCTGTGATGTGGCCCAGTGAGATGCCCTTAGCTCTAGCAGTAAGGGAAGCTTAATTAGTTGCTACTGCTTCTATTATCTTCAACACCTCCACTATCATTAGCCACTGTCTGCTCTGTTATCAGTTTTCTTCTGCTTTGAATGTGATCCTCAGGATAGCTGCTACACTTGCTCTTCATTTTTACCTCAGAGAATGGTATATCACCATGTTAAAAAAATAAAGTATCCCATCAGGTCATTGAGTTTTCTACTTGAAGCACCTTGTACATCTGGGTCAACAAAGAACCACAAGACAAGATGATAAGGAGGAAACCCCCATCCCACTGATCCTTCTGGGGCCCAAGCTCTTGGAAAGCAGCTAGACAGAGGGCCCTCCTACCTCACACCTAACAACTACAACATAAATATTTGTTTCCAGTTAGATTCCTTTTACAGATCCTTTATAAAGGTTTGCTGTGGAATAGTCAATCCACTCCTGAATTTAAAAAAAAAAAAAAAAAAAAAGCAATAAAAAAACCCACAAAAAACAAAAAACTTTTGGCAATACTCAAAGTGTCAAAGGATTAGATCCAAATTGGATCTAATGGCTTGAAGTGTGAGCATTACCCACATGAATAACTGAGAGAGAGTATCAGAAATGGAATTTCCATGTCTGTAAAAGGACAGGAATGGTACAGGAATAAACAGAGCTGCACACGTTTGTGAGACACTTGCCAGGTCTCCCCTCCCAAGGGACAGGGTAAAATGACACACATGATGGCTGTCCAACAGTATGCTCAGAGAGGGTACAGGAGGTGGAAGACACTACTATGATGCATCCTGTTCCCATCTCTGTCCCCAGCTTTGTGACACATCCACATTTGTTTGTCCTTTTCTGTAAGTTAGGACCTCACCCTGTGGGACTCATCCTTCTTAAAAAAAAAAAAAAAAAAAAAAAAACTTTTTAAACTAAGTTGGGAGACCTGTAAGATGGCTCAAGGGGTAAAGTACATTCTACCAAGTTTGATGACTTGAATTTGATCCCGAGGGGACAACTAATTCCTATAGGTTGTCCTCTGACTTCCACATCCACACTATAGTGTACAGACACACACACACACACACACACACACACATGCACATGCACACGCACACAAAGCACGCACACAAAGCACATGCCACTCACAGACACACACACACCGTACATACAACACACACACACACACAAAAAAAAACACAAATAAATTAAATGCAAATTTTTTATTAAAAACAAACTGTGTGAACAGCTAGAAATGAAGTCACATGTAAGAAGCCACAGTAACCACAGGTCCCCATGGGCTCCAAGGACAACTTGAGACATTTACGCTGTCCAAGCCACTCCAACACTGGTGAGTACACAGGGGATTTCCTTCTGCTTTGGTATGAGATAGTGAATAAGAAGACAGATTAATTCTCTGTTCTGTGTGACCTCCAGACTTAGTCTGAAAAAGTGTATCTTAGTTGGGCTTTCCATTGCTGTGAAGAGACATCATGACCAAGGTCAACATTTAAATGGGGCTGGCTTACAGGTTCAGAGGTCCAGTCTATTATCATCAAGGCAGGAGCATGGAGCTAATGGAGCTGAGAGTTCTATATCTTCATCAAAAGGAAGCCAGGAGCAGACTGTCTCTTCTGCACCTAGTGGAGACTCAAAGATCATCCTCACAGTGACACACTTCCTCCAACAAGGCCACACCTCCTAAAAGAACCAAGCTTATGGGCCAAGCATATTCAAACCACCACAGGGTGGTATTTAAGTGAGCTAAATTTTTGACAGGCAGCTTTTGTATGTCTCCTATCATTCCAAAGTTTCTTCTCCTTTACATCTTTGGTACTTACTGATCTAGGGCTTTATCCTGTCTGCAGAGGTGATCAGCAGCAGCTCTTGTCTCTGCTCATTGAATTTCAAAAGCCCTTTCCTGCACTTTCAACCCCTTGCAACAACCAATAACATCTACAGATAATTGCCTGCAGTTCCTAGGAGTGTGGGCAATATTCTCCTCTATTTGAGAACTACTACATATGTCATACAAATAAGTGGTTTCAAAGTAGCAAGAAGAAGTGGGACTAGGGAGATGGCTCAGCAGTTAAGAGCACACTCTACTCTTGCAGAGGACCTGAGTTCAGCTCTCAGAACTCATGTGAGGTGGTTCAAGACTGTCCAGCTATAGGGATTGTGACACACTCCTCTGGATTCCTTGGACACCCACACTCACATGTGCACATTCAGTCAAAGATAGGCACACATATACACATAATTTAAAATAAATAAATATTTCTACAAAGTAGTGAGAACAGCAACCTTGCCTTTTATCTTTAATATCAATGACAAAACATCTGTATTCTCACAGTTACTTCTGTCTTTCTGTTTATATGTACTGTTTGGTTAATATATGTGAGAAAAAATCTACAGCAGCAAGTAGCATAAAACTAGAGTAGAATATTGGCCTTTTAAAACAGTTATGGACACCTTTTAAATGCTGTTCCCAAACTCAACCAGCAGTAGCTATTTAAACATTGCTTTGTCAAACGCAAATTATTTTGTCTGCTTTGTTGTTGTGTTTTGTTTTGTTTTGTTTTGTTTTCCCTTTAATCTTTGGTCCTTTCCCTTCAATGCTTTGGTCATTGGAAAACATCGGTTTATCAAACTTTGCTGTTCCTTCAAAGCCTGACACATTTTACCAATTGTACAATTAGTACAATTACAATTTGTAAAAACTCACACTTGTTAGCCTCATTGCCAATGTTGTGAGCAATGCCTCTTACCCCTAGGATATGGTTCAAGCTTGTGGCAGTGGATGGGTGTCTTCTACAACTCTAAATTTTCAATTAGTTGATTGTTAGCAAAAGCAACAGGTTTAGCTCTTTCATTTTTTTTTTTTTTTTGAGGAAATGTCTAATAAGCAGTTAAGGATGAATAGCCATAGTTTGTCTGTCAGGCATTCAAGTAAAACAAAAATATATTGTGAGAATGATTTATTTGCCTTGTACCTTCCACAATTAAACACAAACTTTTTAATGTTAACTACCATCCTTCAGAGTATTTTGCCACACAGAATTGTTTGTGCCTTGTGCCCTTTAAATGGACTTGAGGCTTAGGAGACACTAAGGACATTCTCACATGAAGCTTATGGTTTTCTCAGTGCAAAAGAACGGTGTTTGAGAGTCTTGTATCTGTTGCCTTCAGCGTTTGCCACCATCTTGGTTTGTCTAAGACACTGACTCCCTTGGTATAAGTGTCAGCATGATAGAAAGAGACAGAGGAATGGCGTGGTATCATCACAAATTATAATTTCAGCCTCAGGGACCCTCAGCGACACACTAAGTCACACACTGCACACAACTGGAATGATATCAAATTCACCTTCTGGTAGAGTTGCACATTGCAGGACCACTTCATCAAACTGGATTTTAGGATGACCCAAGACATGGCCATAGCTTTCCAGGAACAACTCCACCCTACTGCCAAGTCTGTTATAAGACATAGTTATCCCTTCTACAAGAGCCTCAGAAGTAAGAAATTCCCCCAAAATGTCTTTGTTTCTATTAGGAAGTTGGCTTTGTGAACTTTCCTTTCTTTCTTTTCTTTCTTTCTTCCTTCCTTTCTGTCTGTCTGTCTGTCTGTCTGGGTTTTTTTTTTCTTTTTGCAACTACTTCCATAGTTTTATCCTAGAGGTTCCTGGAATAATGTGTTTAAGAAGCTATGTGTCAACACAACTGTCTGGGATTTGTATCAAGGGATTTGGTAAAGACACATGTATTCACTCAACTGCCAGTGCGGAGCTTTGCACATGTTAGGCATACAATAAATACCTGTTCAATATAAAATTGAACTGATTTAATCTCTTTTATAATCTTGATAGTTTTCGTGATCTTATAATACAGCTATCTCTTCATACATCTACACTGAAGATAGCTACTTTTTAGAACCCAGGCATTTGGAGGTTGTAATAATAATATGAAGAAGGAGGAGGAGGAGAAGACCTTCTGTAGCAGGTAAAAATGTTAAGGAAGTTGATCCATTCTGAGTAATAAATGTGTTTCTTCCTGCAAGGTTGTATCCATCTGTGAGTCCAGCGACTGAAGAGCCTCTTCAAGACAGATGATGCATTTGATAGACCACGTAAAGGTACAAACCTTTATAGTTCCCTGGGAAAATAGCTAGACATCATATCCAGAAAAGCCTGGTATTTGAGGATACTCAGCTGGGACATACAGAAAGCCAGATATCATCTACAGAAAAACCTGGTATGTCATGATACCCAGCTGATACATGCAAAAGGAAACAGAAGATGGGATTCAACAGTGGATAAAAGATAAGAAGAGTCATGAGATTTCCCAGGACAGGGTTGGAGTCTTCAGCAAACCATTCTGGAAGTGGATGATGGATATGTCAAGAGGAAAACAGAACGTAGAGACTTTCAGGTGGACTTGATAGTATAGAATGGTATTCTAGAAACCCAAATTCAGCTGGGGACAACTAACAGTTGAGTATAAAAGACACAGTTAGCTTGGCAAGGTACAGTCCTTGTATCAAGATTAAAGCCATTAATTTTTTTATTATTCATTGATGTGATTTGAGATAAAACATGTACAGAATTTTAAGTTTATAATTTGATATGATTTATAATGAAAAACTAATTAATCTCCTCTCACTGCTAATCAGGAAACAAAACACAGTCATGGTGTACTTCAGGGCTTAGCGGAAAGCAACATTTACATGACCCTGTGACTGGCATCACTATACTTTGACATAGCCAAAAGCCGGGGATGTTCATGTTGGGAGGTGAGGAGTTAAGGAACCTGCAAATGTGGCAGCATTTAGAGATGGTGATCATAAGAGCTGAGTCTTCATCTAGTAGAGAAAGAACATTTAAGTCAAGAAGCTAAAGTATACGTGTCAGAAAATAGGAGTTAGAGTCAGAAGAACCTAACATGTCCAGGTAGTAGAAGTTAGAATGGGCACATTAGAGGAGAGTGACTCTGGGTTTTTACTGTAGAGTTCATGGAAATATACACTTAACATTTCATGTATATTTTACCATAAATTATATCAATAAAAGTAAAAGAGTTTGTGACTTTCATCTTCATCCACACCCTGTCCTAAATCCTATCTCTTTAAAACCTCTGTCAAAGATGTCTCAGTTTCCATGGAGAAGAATCTCACGGCAAAGCCAGACTTTCAGCCTGACTGTTGCTGGTAAACCACAGCATTTGAAATTCCTCTGCAGACACAGGAAGCAGCTACATCCCTGGCTTTCTGAGGCCCTGCTCTTATCAGAATGTACCTGCTGTGGGTCACTTCTCATGAAAAGTCTGCCCTGGTGTGTTTGCCGGATTAAAAAGTATGCCTAACTTTCACACAAACCTGTCTTCTATGTCTCTTTCCAGGCTGATCTACAACCCGTGACTTGATTATAAAATGTGGCAAAAGTTCAATTATCTTCATCCCTATATCGCCAGCCTTTAGCTATCAAATTTCTACTAAGGCCTCAAATCCCATTTCTGTGTGGAAACTATTCTTGACCCTTTGGGTACAAGTGATTGGTCCTATTTAATACCATGTGTGTTTTAATGGTCTTTTAACTTCTTGAGAAATAGATCATGGATACTAGGTTACTTCCTTTTTCTCATTGCTGTGTAAAACAACAAAAAACCTGACTGTGGTGGTGTGAATAGGTTTGGCTCCCCAATAGAGTCACGTGTTTGAATGCTCAGTCCATGGGGAGGAGTTCCATTAAGAGGTGTGGCCTTGATGGAACAGATGCAGCCTTGTTAGAGAAAGTGTGTCACTGTGGAGGCAGAGCATCTAGGTCTTAAATGTTCAAACCCTGCCCAGTGTAAAACACACACAATCTCCTCCTGGCTGCCTGTGGTTCGGCTCCTCCAGCACCATGTCTGCCTGTATGCCGCCATGCTTCCCTCCATGATGATAATAGACTGACTCTCTGAAACTATAAGCCAGTCCCAATTAAATATTTTCCTTTATAAGAGTTGTCTTAGTTATGATGTCTCTTCACAGAAATATAACTCTAAGAAACTGATAGAAACAACCCAAGGAAAGAAAGTTTATTTTGGCCAACAGTTTCATAGGGAACAGTTAATTGTGGTGGGGCAGACATCATAGAGTTCACTACAGTAGGAGTATGTGAAGAGGCTCCTCAGATCATGGTGAACCAGATTCAGAGAGCTTGCCCAGAAGTAAGGCCTGCCTACTCTCAACTTATGCTTCCAGTGGCTTAGACCCACCATGTAGGCCTTATATCCCAAAAGTCCCAAAGGTTCCCAAAACAGTACCACCACTAGCCGACCAAGTGTTCAAACACATGATCCTGTTAGGGGACATTTCATAACTGAATCATAGCAGATGTAAAATGTGGCATCATTTGTACATATATCCTAGAATAAAACAAGCATCCAAAAATCTACCAACTACTCCCAAAAGCGAGACAGCATCACTTTCCTGATTTTTCAATAAATTCCTGTCTCTGATTTTGTTTTCTTTCATTTACTATTTTTAAAATCATCTCTAAATGTATCACTAAACTACATCTTAATGTGTCCTGCCCTGAATTTTATATGAATGTATCCCAGGGTGTCTGTTTGGTTTTTCCTTCTGTCACTGTTCTTGAGAAATGGCTTTGTCAATGTACATGACTGTCATGAATTCTTTGTCATATACAGTGCCCAACTGTATAAACATACTATGTGTTATTTACAGTTTTCTACTCTGCCATGAGAGGTGTTGTTAATATTTTTATGATGCCTTATATCAGCACATAGTATTAGCATACATCTTGCTCTGTGTGTGTGTGTGTGTGTGTGTAAATGTACATGTGCCTGCATGTTTAATATCTTCCTAAAACATGGTATGATTTTTGGGGCTCAGTAATATTGACATCTAATAATTAACATGGTTCTCAACCCTGATTCCAGACCTACTGACTCAGGACCTCTCAGAGTGGGGCCTAGCAGTTTTTCTTCTTCCTTTCTTCCTTCCTTCCTTCCTTGCTTCCTTCCTTCCTTCCTTCCTTCCTTCCTTCCTTCCTTCCTTCCTTCCCTCCTTTCTTTCTTGCTCTTTCTTGCTTTCTTTCTTTCTAGAAATTTTCAATAATTTCAGCCAAGTGTTATGATACATAATTGACTTACAAAGTTTACCAGTCTTAATACATATGAATAACAAGCATGCAGATAAAGAGATCGTGGACATGCTCCTCTTGGCAATCTCTCAAATAAAATATTTAGAATAGGCATAACAAAAGAGGTAAAAAAGAAAGAAAGAAGGAAAGAAAGTAAGAAAGAAAGAAAGAAAGAAAGAAAGAAAGAAAGAAAGAAAGAAAAGAAAAGAAACTCTACAATGAAAACTTTAAATGTGTGAAGAAAGAGATTAAGAAACATACTAGAATTTGAAGACCTCCCATGCGTATAGCTTGGTAGAATTAACATTGTGAAAAAAGACATTCCTACCAAAACAAATTACTGATTCAATGAAATCACAATCAACATCATCATCTCATTCTTAACACAAATAGAAATAAAATCCTCAAATTGATATGGAACATCAAAAGTTCCAGGGTAGATAATTAGTCCTAAATAAGTGTTTTTATTCATTCTGCTTATTTTAAGTGCTATGTGCATCTAAGACCCCAACTTTTATACATCTGTTTCTATTGTATCATTGCTTTTTAAGTCAGTCGTACTTTCAGTCCTCCATTGTACCCATTTGTCCTCTTCTCCCACAGTTAGGAATCTTAGAACTCACTCTTAAATTCTTTGAGTCTTTCTTCAACCATAGAATGGGTATTGGTTGTATATGATTGTCTTAGAAAGGGTGAAGCAGTTGGAGGAGAAACAAATGCAATCTTTATGAGTGCTTTGAAAATGTGATGTAATTTGATAACTATAAATTGTTATATGATGTTGCTATTTGGTATTCTTCTCTAGATTTTCAGCATTTGACAAAGAAACTCCAATGTGTTTACTTCAGCCAATTCCAGGGTAGATACCATAGATATTCCAAATTAGTTTTGGAAGCATGGGTAACTTGATGACTGCCCTCATTCCATCCCAGGACCGCAAAACTCTTAGAAGACATTATATACACAGGTTTCCAAAATTACTTGAGACCTGGAATGTTTTGACTAGAATCTGCTGTACCTAAATGCAGGTTGATATCATGGCTTTTCCACTTGAACACCATTTTGTGGAGGGGTCATTTGACATATTGAGGTGAATAGTCTGGAGTATTTGGTTCTGTTTTCATTTCTTCAGGTTGCCTATGTTACTGGTAATATGTTCATGTGGGCCCCATCCTTCTTGGCTTCTTCTTAAATATATTTATTTGTTATAACAATGTATCTCTTGCTAAATCAAAGTTTCTTCTCATGTAAATCATAGTTGTGTGTGTTATTTTAGTTGAAAGTAGATTTTGTTTGATCGACTATTCCAAGTGGCTATTCCATCTTGTTTCTTGGGACCATTTGCTTGGAAAATTGTTTCCAACCTTTTACTCTGAAGTAGGTAGGGTCTGTCTTTGTCACTGACATGTGTTTCCTGCATACAGCAAAATGCTGGGTCCTGTTTACATATCCAGCCTGTTATTCTATGTCTTTTTTATGGGGAATTGAGTCCATTGATATTAAAAATATTAAGGAAAATTCATTGTTACATCCTATTATTTTTGTTGTTAGAGGTAGAATTATGTTTGTGTGGCTATCTTCTTTTGGGTTTGTTGAAAGATTACTTTCCTGCTTTTTCTAGGGTGTAGTTTCCCTCCTTGTGTTGATGTTTNNCATCTATTATCCTTTGTAGGGCTGGTTTTATGGAAAGATATTGTGTAAATTTGGTTTTGTCATGGAATATCTTGTTTTCTCTGTCTATTGTGATTGAGAGTTTTGTGGGGGTATAGTAGCCTGGGCTGGCATTTGTGTTCTCTTAGGTTCTGTATGACATCTACCCAGGATCCTCTAGCTTTCATAGTCTCTGGGGAGAAGTCTGGTGTAATTCTGATAGGTCTGCCTTTATTTGTTACTTGACATTTTTCCCTTACTGCTTTTAATATTCTTTCTTTGTTTAGTGCATTTGTTGTCTCGATTATTATGTGATGGGAGGAATTTCTTTTTTGGTTCAGTCTAGTTGGAGTTCTGTAGGTTTTTTGTATGTTCATGGGCATCTCTTTCTTTAGGCTAGGGAAGTTTTCTTCTATAATTTTATTGAAGATGTTTACTGGCTGTTTAAATTGGGAATCTTCACTCTCTTCTTTACCTATTATCCTTAGGTTTGGTCTTGTCATTGTGTCCTGGATTTCCTGGATGTTTTGGGTTAAGGCGCTTTTTGCCTTTTGCATTTTCTTTGACTGTTGTGTCAATGTTTTCTATGGTATCTTCTGCACCTGAGATTCTCTCTTCTATCTCTTGTATTCTGTTGATGATATTGGAATCTATAACTCCTGATCTCTTCCCTAGGTTTTCTATCTCCAGGGTTGTGTCTCCCTTTGTGATTTCTTTATTGTTTCCATTATTAGACCTCGGATGGTTTTGCTCATTTCCTTCACCTGTTTGATTGTGTTTTCCTGTAATTATTTAGGGGATTTTTTGTGTTTCCTCTTTAAGGGTTTCTACCTGTTTGACTGTGTTCTCCTGTATTTCTTTAAGGGAGTTATTTATGTTCTTCCTAAAGTCCTCTATCATCATCATGAGAAGTGATTTTAGACCCAAATCTTGCTTTTCCAGTGTGATGGTACATCCCAGACTTGCTATGTTGGAGAACTGGGTGCTGATGATGCCAAATAACCTTGGTTTCTATTGCTTTTGTTCTTATGCTTGCTTCCCGCCATCTGGTTATCGCTAGTGCTCCCTGCCCTCGATATATCTGACTGGAGCCTGTCCTTCCTGTGATCCTGGTTGTATCAGAACTCCTCAGAGCCCAGCTGTCTCTGGGATCCTGTGATACTGAGATTCTGAGTGTATGAGAGCTTCTGAGAGTAAAGCTGCCTCTGGGAGTCTGAGATCCTGGGATCTTGGGATCCTGTGCATGTTAGAGTGCCTGGGAGTGGAGCTTCCTCTGGGTGTTTTGGGACTGGCTGCAGAGTTTGGGCCCAAGGTCTACTCAGGGCAGGGGACCAGAATGGACGGACAGGGTTCCCGAATCTCTGGATCCCGCTGGTTCTAGTTACTCCCAGTGGTGATGGGACAGATGTGTCCTCCTCACCTCTGATCCTCTGATCCTAGGTGTGTTAGAGCATCTGGGAGTGGAGCTTCCTCTGGGTGTTGTGGGCACAGTTTCTGTTTCAACCATCCTTCCCCATGATTCTAATGCATGCTTGGATTGGAGAGTTTCAGATCTAGTGTGTCAAAGACCTTGTCAGCTCTGCCATATTGTTCTCTTCACATTTACTTCATATATTGTAATGGTTTGTATATTCTTGGGCCAGGGAGTGGAACCATTTGGAGGTGTGGCCTTGTTGGAATAGGTGTGACCTGGTTGGAGTAGGTGTGTCACTGTGGGTGTGGGCTTAAGATCCTCACCCTAGTTACCCAGAAATGAGTCTTCTACTAGCAGCCTTTGGATCAAGACATAGAACTCTCAGCTCTCCCTGTGCCATGCCTGCCTGGATACTGCCATGCTCCCACCTGGATGATAATGGACTAAACCTCTGAACCTATAAGCCAGCCCCAATTAAATGTTGTTTTTTATAAGACTTGCCTTGGTCATGGTGTCTGTTCACAGCAGTAAAACCCTAACTAAGACATATATTCTAAATCTATATCACTGCATCATTTAAACTAGAGTTTTGACATCTTTCTGGTGAACTAAAGTTTTTGCAAAGATACAGTGACTCAATTTACTTCTAGTAATGCTCTGATAAACCAGCTTAGAGTCAGTTTCTTGTGTAATTTACTATCGTCTAATTTTTTGTAGTGGCTTTCAATCTTGCTTTATACTTAAGGTTTTGCCAAATGAGGCTCATGTCAAACAGCGTATTGCTTTCTTTTTATTTTAAATTCAGTTTTATTGTCTTGTACTTAATGGCTTTAGTCCTCCTACGTTCTTTATTGATCTATTCAAAATCACTTTTACATTTCATATCCTATTGAGTCAGATTTTTTTCAAAATTTTTTCTCCTTTCTTGTTTCTTTGTTAGAGATTTGGTTTGCGATTCCCCCCTTCATTTTTCCTTTTGCCTTTTTTGTAGTTTTAATGTTTAGACTAGAAATTTTAACATGTTTTTTTTTTTATTTTTTGAAGTCTAAATTTAATTGACATTTGTAGGCTAAAAAATGAGGAACACTTTGTTTAAATGGTAAATGGATGTCCTGACATGCTCTTTTAATCAGTAACTTTTATGTTTAGTTGGTTTTCATCTGCTTTAACTGTAACATTTATTATTATATTCTTTTATCCATTGTTCATATTTAGATACCAGACACTTTTCATTCCTTGTTAGGATATTTCTTTGAAAATCAGATCTTCTGAGATCTGCTTCCTTCTTCAGAAAATTTGTCACATAGGAGCTTGTTTAGTGACGATTTGGAGGTAGGAAATTTTCTAGTTTCTTCTTATTTTAAAGATGACATTTTACTGTGTCAACAAGTCTATGGCGAGAAGTTTGGTTTTCTTTTCTTTTGTTTTTCATCTCTAGAAATGTTAAAACAGTGCTCCTAGTTATTGAGGATATAGCTCAGTAGGTGAGTGTTTGCCTATCACATACAAGCCCTGAGTCCAGTCCCCACTACTACAGAGAAAGAGAAGCTCGGAAGTTTTGTGGACCTTGCTGCTGGGTCCTGGATATCCACCACTCCGCCCATGGCATGACTTGTTAAATAAAGCATTTGTATTAACAACAACAAAAATATAATAAATAGATATAAAGGTGGAAGAAACATCAGAGAGTAAAAGAGCAGGTGAATCTCCACAACTAGCTATTACGTAGCCCTCTGTGCCTTCATTTCCTTGTCTGTAAAATGGGGAGAACAATAATTCCTCCCTGAGTTCTGGGAATTGTGATCATAATTGTAATGATGTTGACCACTTAGTAAGTATATTGTTTTTATCAGGAGCTTTTTGATGTTGGAAGATTGTTTGTCTTGTTCTGTAACTGGGTTTTTATTAGGATTCTCCTGCTTATCTCTAGGGCAGCTTGGGCAGGGGCAGGGTGTATGAAAGGGAAGGATATTCTGCAGGACTTTAAGCTTCTTCTGCTTTAAGTTTCTGAATTTATAAAGTAGAAAGAACATCATAATTCAGTCATCTCATTGATATTTGCTGACATTAGGAAATTTTTCTTAATTACTTAAGTATGCTAATGGTATTGTATTGCCTTTCAATGAGTCCTTCTAGTTTATAAATGTGTGCTACAGTATTTATGAATAAAAGTGCATTAGACTTGCTTCAAAATAATGAAGGGAGAATTGTCTAAGGGAGTGTATAAAACAAGAACGACCTTGAGTTGACAATGGTCATAACTGAGCAATGGGTATAAGGGGCTCACCACGTGGTTCTCTCTTCTCCTTTGTGTATTCTTATTTTTTTTTCCCTAACAGTATTTTGGATTTCTTTTTCCAAGAGACTATGGTTAGGTAAGAATAAAGCATTGTGTAGCAACTACACAATCCCTGGCCGCGGGTCCCAGCTGGAGAGCCAGTGGTGCGGTCATGGCTGGAGTCTCACCACTATTTTTATTGGCCTTAGATGAATGACCAGGAACAGACGATGGTAGGCAAGGAAGTAGATTTAACTAATACAGAGGAAGAAAATAATTGGTGTTTTTTTTTTCTTTAAAGAGTTTTCCTAATTAAAATCTCAAAGTTTTTGAGGTCTGGAGAGACACTAGTCCCCACAGGTTACAGAAACTGGCTTTCAGCCAGAACCCACACTCCGAATGATGGCGGGAGCGTCTTTCTGCTGTTAAATGTCGGCAGCCATTTTGCCTTTATTCTGAGCATCCTTTTTGAACGCCAATGAGAGGGGGTCCAGTATGGCAGGCAGGTGCTTGCTTCCATCTTTGCAAATGCCTTTTTTTTCTCTCTCTCTCAGATCAATTACCTCTTCAGCATTTAACCTGGAAGAACTGAGGGAGAGTCTCCCCTATTGGTGGGTGGTCAGTACTGTCAGAGGAGCACTTAGAAGTGCTGCCTAAAAAGTTTCCTTCTTGTTTTTTTCCCCCTTCCCACCTCTGTCTCCATGGAGATGAGGTCAGAGGCCACAGGGAGCTTGCAGAGAGCCAGCAGCTGAGAATGAGAAGGCTCACTTAGAGAGCTCAGCTGAAAGCTATATAAACTCCTTTACAAAGACCAGCTGAGTCCGTTGGCCTCCGCATCTGAGGTGTTTTTTACACTGATAAATAGGGGGCTTTTTGTTTTTGTCTTTTGGGGTGTAATGGGGGAGAAGAGGTACAGCTGAGTAAAAATCAGGTTTGTCTTGACAATTAAGCTTAGTCTGTCAGTTAATGGAGAAATAATGTGTAAATACAGAAAAATCCCGTAGGAGGTGGATTTCCATTTACTTAATACCTTTAAATAATAGTATGCGTGAAAAACTAAACAATGATCACGAGTTTAACCTCTGTTCTTTCAAGCTGGCTGTTTACATACTTGAAGAAAAATATATATGAGCATCTTCATTGCATACTGCCAATGATAAATGACTTTATCTGATTGAACATCATGTTAATACAATTCAAAATTACTGGTGAAAACAAATCTGAAGGTATAGGCAGTTGGTCTCGCCCCATTAAAAAGTTCCATGAGTTAAGGTATAGTTCACTGTTGCCCTTGTCTTTCCTGAACTGTGGCCAGTGTGTCTGAGTTCTATCCTGACCATTACAGGAGAGGGCAGGGAGAGTCAGAAGAGGGAGAGAGGAAGGGAAGCCAATAATTAATTTAATTTCTATGGCTTGCGATGAGTCACCACTTAAATATGTCAAAAGACTTTATCATTTTTATTTATTGTATCATTTTACACATAAACAGCTAGACATTTATTGAAACGATATAAAGTGTGAATTTAGGTTTGAGAAAACCCAAGTGAGTCCTTACGAAAAGAAGATCTAAAGAAACCCAGGTTTCCCTTTTGAATATGCTTTTCTTTTTGCCACATATCTTTAAAGCTCCCAGCTTATAAAGTCACCGTTATCCTCAAGTAGGTTTGCAAAACTCTCATCATGTCTCTAACATTAAACAAGTCCGTTGTTAGCTTTAGCCTCCAGTCACACAAGCACTCCGGATCTTCTAGAAAATAGCTTCAGCAAACATCAGGACCACAGTCTCTCTAGGTGCTTTGAATTCTCCCTTTCCCCTTGTCTTCTCTCCCGGTACCCCCTCCAAATCCCCCGCCAGCCTCATCCCTCACCCTTTCTCCTGTCTGTGCTGAGCCCTCTCTGTCCTGGGCTGAGCCCTCTCTGTCCTGGACTGAGCCCTCCTTTTATCCCATTTCCCTCTGCTCTCAGAAGTGAAACAGAACATCGTGTTCCCAAGCTGCCCAGCACACATGCCTCAGGATGCTGCCAAGTTCACAGCTGACCAATTGGCCTACTTTAAAGGACTTGCATTTATAAGATTTACAACCTTTATTCCCACTGCCCATCCTCACCCTCATCCCCGTGAGCCCAATAAAGACTGTGTCAAATGTACGGATAAATCAAGAGCCCTTTGGTTTTTGATGCAACAAAATGGGCAGGCAGTTCTTTTCCTCTTCCGTGGCTTGCAGCCCTGTGGTTCACTCCCGAGGAAATGGAAAACATCGGCTGATGTGGTACACAGTGACATTTGGAAGCTGCTGCCTCTGAATTCGGAACTCATTTCTAAAGAAATATACTGATGAGATGATATGGTCTTCAATCAGGGCAAGGGCTGTCCATCTTTTCATTTCTTTCCAAAAGAAGGCTCTGGCAAACTGGCCTTCTTCCCATTTAGAAGACAGGGTTGGGCCTGCCTTGTCCACGGAGGTTCGGGATGGACAGCATTTGGTAGATATAAGTACTTTGAGCACCCTTGTTTGGCTTTTCAGTAGGTTAAAGACCATTAAGAATGAGAATTTAATAGAGTTGTTTGGCTTTGGTTTGGTTTTGGTTCCTGTGTTTCTAAGCAGATAAAGGAATTGTTTTCTCTTGGAGTCAGTGATTTCTTCTTTATTATCTATCTGGTACAGTTCATTAAAATCTATTTTCTCTTAAGGGCAGACCCAGGTTTTTATGAAGCTGGTAAAACACGGGCACCTTTGTTATGAGCAAGGATGTTAAATTAGGCTCAAGAGCGAATGCCTATTTTAAAATAAATAAGAAAGTCACAACTTCTTACAAATAATAGAAGGCACCCAGAAAATGATGCAAATAATATCATCAAGTAATAGCCACTGTTTTTATTACAGTTTAACTGTTTGACTCACTTATAATTTTTTTGTAATACTTTCTCATCTGTCCCTTCATGGCAGGACCTGTATAATGATGCTGTTTCATGTAGAGAGGTGATTTCTGCCTTTCTTCCGGCAGAGGAGATGGAGTTTTTACACTTTATTTAATTTATGTATTTATTTGGTTATTGGTGGATTGGAAAAGGTCCTTTGCCTTCCAGAGCTCACTAGCCATGGCGCAGCTGAAACAGCCTCCCGCTCCAGGGTGCTTCTTTGGAAAAGTCCCTTTGATCTCTCTGGGCAGAGCTCCAGACACCCTTTGGCCATAGCTTCAGTGACTGGCCTGGTCTTGTTGGGTGACCTCCGTGGGAGAACAGGGCACAAAACACTTGTGGCGGAACCTGGGTCTGGAGGCCTTTGGCAGAGTGGTACCCATCTCACTCCAAGCCTTCTTGGTTGGTGCCAAAGTTGGATTCCAGACTCTTGGGCAGGCACAACGTGGTAGAGGGAAGCAAGCTGAAGGGAGTTCTAGGGGAACATGTCTGCCCCGCTCAGGCTGATCCCTAAGTGGGAACGTGGGAGAGCCTTGGAGCCATTAAATATCACAAAATCCTCCTCTCTTCAGTGCTGGTCATATAGTAGATGTTTCTGAAACTGAACTTCAGATGGTATTCTCTAGAGGAAATGCCTCCTATTTAATCTGAAAAGTTTAAGTTGCAGAAAAAAAGACAAAAGATTTTATCTTCCTGTTTTGCTATTAACTTCTCATTATTTGGACAAGTAAGAGGTCTTCCTCTGAATGTGTCTCTGTTTGAGGAGGGGACCAAAGTTAGCTAACAAATGTGTTTGTTTTCCAGCATTAAAACAGGGTGGCCGACAGGAAGCCACTAGCTGTGGCTCCCTCAGGTCCTCATCCTTTCTAGAGGTACTTGCTCTTGCATCATCCAAGCCGCTCTCCATTGGGGTGGGACTACAAAGCAGAGTTTAAGCATTTAATCACTCGGCATTCATAGTCCAGGACTGCCCAAAGAGTCACGTGTCAAGGCTTTTAGCCTGGGATTCTTCTAGTTGGGGTTGTAGTGTGCCTGAACTTTTTCAGAGCCAAAAAGGTTTTGACCCCCCTTTTAAAACCAACGTTGATGATATTAAGAGAAGAATCTTGAAAATTCAAACATGTTTTCTTGCTTCCGGAGGAAGCTGAGATGATCCATTTTTGACCCACGAGGAAAAAAAAAAAAAAAAACCAGTCAGCCTGGTCCGTGTGGGGATTATTTAATAAGTCTGAAGAACACAGTGCAGCCATCTACACTTACAGATCTCATGAAGTTCATGTATGAGTGAGTACATGAACACATTCGTGGGCACATGCATTCACAAACACACACACACACACACACACACACACACACACACAAATGAAATGTACCAAAACAAAGTTGTCCCTCAAAATAAATATCTTAGTCTGTTTTGACTGATTTTTTTTTTTAACTATCATAGATGGAATGACAGATAAAATAGCAGAATTTGTGTCTCACAGTTCTAGAAGTCTTAGATGGACAGTCTGTGACAAAGACAATGATAGATTTAGGTTCTGGTTAAAGCCCTTTTCCTGGTCCACAGAGGGAATATATCACTGTGTCCTCACAGGGCAAAATAGACAAGGTTGTTTTGTTTTGTTTTGTTTTGTTTCTTTTTTGTGAGGGCTCGACATTCACGAGTCAATCTCCCGAAGACTCGGGTGAAGATTTTTAACCTATGCAGTTTAGGAGGATGTAAACATTCAAACCACGACAATACATTTTGGGATTTTGATTCCCCATCTACTGTTTTTATTGCTCCATCGTCTCCTATGTCTAGCAGTGTGATACCCGGGATCTCTGTCTTTGCTGTGGTGAGAAGGCAAACTTGGGAGAGCCAGACAGCCAAAACCATCTTCTAGGAGGAGCTTGACACCTGCCCTGTGCGGAGCACCAAGTGGGAGCTTGAAGAATCCTTAATTAAAACAGCTCAAAGGCACTGGCTCTTAACCTTTGCCTGCCCAGGACTGCTAGAGGTGGCTCATCTGCTCCCTTGTTATCTTATTCAGTTAGCACAGATGAGAGAGAACACTGTTCCTCATAAAGCCCTTTTCTCAGAGGTGTTTGTGGACAAATGAAAAGAGCCCTCACCCTGGAGAAGATGATGAAGTTCACCTGAAGGCAGGTGGTGTAATGGTGTAAGCAGTTACCAAAAAGATGAAGAATCCAGCAGTGATTTTTATCTCAGAGTTCTACAGGTCAGAAATATAGTATGAATCGCTGCTCTTCTTAGGATCTCACAGTGCTAAAGCTAACATGTCAGGCAAGCTGCGCTCTCGTCTGGAACTGAGATCACATCCCAAGCTCACATGGTTGGTATAGTTCCTTGTGACTGTAGACCTAAGTTCCTTTGTTAATTGCTGGTCAAGGAGTGTATTAAGATCCTAGAAGCTGCCTGCTTGTCCTATGGACTTCCCCATGCCCGACCAAATAGAGGGTCTCTCTGTTGTACCCAATCCCTCTCACTCTTCAAACCCCTTTTGAAATCTCCTCTTTTCAAAACACTGACCTAATTAGCCTCTCCCACCAAGGCTAGTTCCACATCCGTGCCCATTGATTTGGGCATCTGAATTACACTGTGCAAAATTCCTTTGCCATATGACTATCTCTGGAGCGTGGTTCACTGTGTCCCTGGCAGAACTCATACTCAGTGGATGGGAAATGTACAAGAGCATCACTGAAGTCAACTTGAAATTCTGCTCGCTGTACACAGCAGAAGCTATTACCCACCAAAGGACATGACGTATTAAGAGCCATGACGACTCAGAAAAAGGACAGAAGCAGCTATGTCTAGTGGGATAGAGTTTGTTTTAAACAATGGTTCTTAACCTTCCTACTGCTATGACCCTTTAATATAGTTCCTCATGTTGTGGTGACCCCCCCCGACCATAAAATTATTTCGCTGCTTCTTCATACCTGTGATTTTGTTGCTGTCATGAATTGTAACATACCCCTGTGAAACGGTCATTGGACCTCCCGAGGGGGTTGAGACCCACGGATTCAGAACCTTTGGTTTAAATGAAAGGCAAAGTTTGAGCTAATCATAGAAATGGGAAGTCTGAGTACTTTACCACAAAGGTGTAACTCATCTCCATCAGTGTATCTGAAGTCTTTGAGTACATAGAACCTTCCACCTCTGGGGAATCCTTCCTTAATCACTAATGAGTCAAGTGTGGTCAAAGATCCATAGGTAATTATTAAGAAATAACTGGATCCTATAACAGTGACTCACTCCTGTGATGCCCATAGTCTGGAGGCTTAGGCAGGAGGATTACCATGAGTCTGAGGCCAAAAGTAGACCTCTCAAAACAAAAGAAAGCCAGGTGTAGTGGTGCTCGCCTTTAATCTAAGCACTCAGAAGGCAGAGGCAGGTGGAGCTCCTTGATTCTGAGGGCAGCCTGGTCTACAGAGTGAGTTTCCAGACAGCTCGTACTATATAGTGAGACTCTGTTTAAAAAAAAAAAACGAAAAACACAAAACAAAAAACAAAAAAAGGAAAAAAAAAAAAAAAAAGAGGAGGGGAGAGGAGAAGATGAGAAAAGAAAGAAAGCAAACAAAACAAAAAGACAGACAGAGAGACTAGCTCTGGTGGAGTATATCTGAAACCTCAGTGCTGGGAACGGAAGGATTGTGAGTATGAAGCCCACAGCCTGGATCCCAAGGTGAGACCCTGTCTCAAAAAAAAAAAAAAAAAAAAAACAACAACGACAAAAGTTGTGCTGGCTCAATGTTTATCAAATTTGGGATAGTCACATAATTTTATACCTTTTGCTTTTCCTAGTCACATTCTACACTGATGAGAGATTTTTAAAAACTAAAATTTGAACTTTTTTTTAAAACCTTCGGCACACCTGTATATCAGCACACGTGCTCAAAAAGAAGTTATACACACCTGATTGTTGGTTAAAAGACTGACTTCTGATATCCTCACCCGTTGTTTTCTGAGGTTCACTCTACCCAACTTTAGCTCACTTTATTCCACTTCTGTCACTTCGGTTCATATGTATCTTCATTTGGAAAAATAGATATAGATAGGTAGATAATAGAGGATTGGTAGATCAAAGATACATAGGTAGATGAAAGGTAGGTAGATAGAAGGATGATAGATTGATAGATAAATACATACATACATACATGCATACATAGATGATAGATAGATTGATAGATACTTATTTTAGAGAATTGATTAATGCAATTGTGGAGACTAACAAATCCAAAGTCTAAGGCAGCTTAGAAACTCAAATCAACTAAGAGCTGATGTGGTTCACATTTACAAAGTACTTGCGTAACAACAACTGGATTAATATTTGACAAAAAAAAAAACTCAGCAAATGTAGAATCCCCATGGAAATATGAAAGTAAAACAGTCTTAGACAGTGAGAACTAATGGAGCCCCTAGGAGTATTCCTTCAGCTAACTTCACACAACACAAGATGACCCAGTTATACCCAACCCAGTTATACCCAATTGTGTGATTTAATAAAATGGATCCTGTTTTGAGCCTTTAAAATAGACATAGTTTGTTGGGATTGTGATTGTTTGTATATGCTCAGCCCAGGGGGTGGCACTATTAGAGGGTGTGGCCCTGTAGGAGTAGGTGTGGTCTTGGAGTAGGTATGTCACTGTGGGTGTGGGCTTAAGACCCTCACCCTAGCTGCCTAGAAGTCAGTCTTCCACTAGCAGCCTTCAGATGAAGATGTAGAACTCTCAGCGTGCCTGCCTGGATGCCACCATGTTCCTGCCTTGATGATAATGGACTGAACCTCTGAACCTGTAAGCCAGCGCCAATTAAATGTTGTCCTTAGAAGAGTTGCCTTGGTCATGGTGTCTGTTCACAGCAGTAAAACCCTAACTAAGACAGGGATAATACAAGCATCAACAGATTTAAAGGAATTGGACTCTCACACCTTGATGAGGTAGAGCTTCTAAGGAAACAGAAGCAAGATTTGAGTGCCGTTCTCTATGAGGAAGCCACGCACAAGACTTAGCTACAGTGACACCATAGCCTGTTCAGTGTTCCCCAGGCATCCGTCAGGAATTTATTGATCAACCTTCCTCCACTCAAAACAGCTGCATTCTGTCTGAGGATCCAGGAAATAGATCTTCTACACACCCTGAAGGTACACGACTTTGCCTACAAAACCAGTGCCTCCCCAGACAGAGTAATTGATTCAAGAGAGGACACGTGCTCTCTGGAGGTTAAGGATGACAAAGATGTTCTTTCTGCCTTTTTGAGTGACACTGAGAAAGTGCTTGGCTCCTTATCTAATGAATCCCTACAAACCCCTCTGATGGCCTATTCTTTTTTTTTTTTCCCCTTTATTTTCCTTCTATTGGATATTTTCTTCATTTACATTTCAAATGTTATTCCCTTTCCAGTTCTTCCCTCTGGAAACTCCCTCTCCTTCCCCCCCCTTCCCTGTCTCTATAAGGGTGCTCCTCCACCCATCCGCCCACTCCCACCTTCCAGCCCTGGCATTCCCCTACACTAGGGCATTGCACCCCCTCAGGCCCAAGGGTTGTTTCTCCCCACTGATGTCCAACAAGGTCAGATGGCCTTTTCTAACCCTTGTGAATGTGGAAGCTGAAGCTAAGAGAGGACCACTCAGTTGGCCAAAGTTATGCTTCATTCTCAGTTCCATCTGACTCTGGCAGCCCCTCCCACCCTTTGCATCTCAAAAGCAAGCTCTGGTGTGGTGCCTTTATCATCTTCACATTACTAGCGCAAGCAGAGCTACACAGAACCAACGGGGTAGTCACAGGCTCTACTCAAGATCTCTGGAGTGCTGGAGCAGGGTCTGCTCTGATCTCCTTTTCCAGCAGATAGGGCTGAGGTCGAAGAGGTTAGATGGCCATTTCTAAAGCCACAGAGCTGAATGCAAAAAGTAAACTAGATCAAGAGCCTGTCTTGGCTCTATCTCATTGGTCCACAGCAATTGAGTGTTGACATTTTGGAAAAATGATGATGAGGTTCCCTGTTGATCCACTACTTACTGAGCTGAATCCTTTCATCATTAAAGGTGCTATTTTTTTTTTTTTTTTAGCCTGTTAAATATGAGGCAATAATAGTACCTGCCGTGTCTAGAAGTCAAGTAAATCAGCAGCAGGAATATATGGTGAGGACTGATTTTAAGTACTGCTGAGCTAGTCACACTTCATGCCGTACAATAAAGGCTCTCTACCCATCCCTATCTTGAGTGTCCACTGAGCGTCTTTTCCACTATGGTGGCCTCCATATGGTGGAATCTCAATTACAGTTTGCCAGTGAACCGCTCTGGATAAGACTCTCAATGACTTTGCCATAAAGTAACAGGGAAGAGAAAAATGAAGGCCCCAATTTCCAACTGAGTTTGTGTAACCATTGGTCTTCTTTAGGCTTTCCTCATCTGGTAGGAAAGGGAGGAGGGAGGAGGTTTCTGTGTCTCTCTCTCCACCCTCCCCTCCCACTGTAGGAATTTGCTACCAGAAAGGACCTGAGGCAGTCAGTCAGTGGTGACAGGAATAGGGCTTACCGATGGCACCTGCTTCTCAGAGTAGTTGATATTACACTAACGTCAAAGCTCTCTAAGGTTAGGGTCTGGTGTCAGTCTAGAGTGGGATGTGTCTGCATTTGCCTTGGTTCTGCTGCTGTGGGATCAAGAGGAGGAAAGGGAGGAAGCCTGGATCCTTTTCCATGTCCAGGGTCTGCCCTCCAGGATGGAGGTAAACTTAAACCAGGTAGGCAAGAGGGAAGAAAGGGTGCTAGATTCTTCCTAGGACTTTACGAGACAGCCTGGCTGGGGTCAAAACTGCTTTCATTTAAACCAAGAGGTAGGGGTAGAAGACACATCCACTTAGAACCAAACTCTTTAATAAGAAAAAAAAAAAAAAGAGTGTGGGGTGTGCAGTGTCAAAAAACAAAAAAACAAACAAAAACAAAAAACAAACCAGAATAGGACATAGCGCCCGGTGAACAACCTCAGGATGCGGGCGGAGCCCAGGATGCACACATCCCATTTTGTGCTTAGCTAATACCCTACTGTGCCATGCATGGGTGGAGACAGATTCAGAGCATCAAGGTAGCCAGCATGCTCTACTGTTACTGCCTACTCTGGCTACTCTCAAGACAGGGTTGGTATACCTGCCCAGAAGGTTGAAGGATAGGGCCAATTTCACCAAGAGTTCCTTGAACTCTAGAGCTGCAACAGGATTAGGGGCGGCGAAAGGGATCTTCAGCACTGGATGTCCAGAAGACATGGTGGTGTAGAGTGTGGTTCCTGGGCTGGGATTCCTAGATTAGCAACAGAGGGTTGAGCATAGGGGTGGGTCATGCCAGGGGAAGCAAGATAACAGCATGGGTCTTCTTAGGGTCTCGAGCATCACTGCAAAGTTTCTTATAGAGCAAGGACTCCACATAGCCTTCACAGACACCTAGCTTCATACAGGCTAGCCTCTGTCTTTCCCAATGTGTATGGAAGCACTAGTGTGAACTTGTGGAATATATATCATATATATGATATATATATATATATATATTTATCATATATAACATGATATATATGCATATTTTCCATATGTGTATATATATACATATGGAATATATTATATATATCATACTATATATGATATGTATGATATATATTTATGTTGTATATGTTTATTATAACATACTGCCAAAGGGCCATATGCTCTCTCTGAGCTTTCAAAGGTGACATGTTGTTGACTGTAACTTGAAGACTTGACGTAGAGATGGAAAGATTGATGAACCTAAGTGATATTAAATAAGTTATTCTGAGAAAAGTAAGTCACTGGGAGAAGCAAGGCCACTGTGAAAGTGACATGACTCCCTACTAGGAAGGCCACAGTGTGAGAGTAGAATGATACCAGAGAGAAACCTAACTAGCTCTTCAGCCCGGAGGTCATGGTCAACATCAACAGTCATAAATCATGTTCAACTGTCAACAGACCTGTAATGAAAAGCTGTCATTGTACCTCTGTGGTCCTCCTCCCCCAAATCCGTTACGTCTGCTCTAATCGTGAAAGAAAGGAAGAAAAAGAAAAAATCAGACAAATCCCAGTAGGGGCGTCCTCTTACCACTAACAAGTCAGTTACCAGGGCTCCTTAAGACAGTCAAGGTCACTGAAACTGGAAAGCCTTCAGAACTCTTAGAGCCAGTACAGCCGAGAATAGACAAGAAATAAATGTATCGTGGGAATCACAGGCCGAGGGAGCATGTGGTTCACAACTGCATTCCCAGCATTTAGGAGACAGATTCAGGAACGCCAAGAGTTCAAAGCCAACCTGGGCAACAAAGTGAGTTCCAGGCTAGCCTAATCTACAGAATGAGACCCTATCTCAAACAAACCAGCCCACCCACCAACAAATAAAAACAAAACCCTAAGGAAATTTTAATAAACTATTGTTTGCCTTTGGTTAGTATATCAATATTAATTTTTAAATTATAACAAATATACATAACTAATGTACCTTAAGGGCAATGTACCTTAGGAACAAGGGTCCGGGAAGACAGTTTATAAAAGCTCTTTGTACTATTTTATTTTTTTTCTTTTAAAGATCAAATTGTTGTTGTTGTTGTTGTTGTTTTTTTAATCTTTTCTAAAACTTTGTAAGATCATATGGCCTATTAGCAATGAAGCATTGCATACAAGCTCACAATCCCAGGCCAAGAAATATTTACTGGAAAAGGAGGTTTGGTTCACACGCATAATTTTCCAGAATTGTACTATTCTCTGTAATGACAGGAGTGAGCAGTGCCTTGTATCTGAATCATAAATTTATTCTATGTTCCCATAGCAGGTCACCTTCCAGGACCCCGGCCATCTAAGTAGCTTCAATATGGACTCTGCATAGCATTAACTAAGAGATTTCCCGTACAAAGGGACTGTTACTTTTATACTCCTACTAAGACTGGGTTTCTTTCTGTAACATTTATAAGCAGTGGAAAAAAGTTGGACGATTAACGTCTCTGAAACTCTATTTTCTCTTTTAAAAGAGAAAGAACATAAAGGTCACAGACTTTAAAGCGCTGTGTCTACCGGGGAAACGAATACAAATTCAGTGCCTGGCACCTCCAAGTTCACGGTAAACGATGTTTGATAATAAACACAGTTATCTTTCCCAATCAGGAGAAGATAATCCCCTTTGGTCCACAGGAAACATGGCTCGCAGCTCTTTCCTCGGCCTGTTTCCTAATTTAACTACACGAAGCATCTAGAAGGCACTGTGCCAACAGCAGCCTCTGGTTTGTATCTAAGCAAGTCTTGGTCATTAAGCGAAGTCAGGGCATCACCAGCCAAGCAAAGAGAAAGGCCACGCCACAGGGTACATCTGTGCTCGCCAATGCTCTCTGTTCTTGAAACAAAAATGCAATAATTAATAAATAAATAATATTACAATAATAACAATAACCCAGGACAGTTAGACAGTGTCAGATCCCAGGCCCAGGCTCGGGGGGGGGGGGGGGGGGGGGAGGGCTCCTTTCTCTTCTTGTTCCCCAGCACCTGTCACGGAGACGGGATGCAGGCTCGGCGATCGCTTCCTCCTGCCCCCGCCGCCCGCCCGGCGGACCCTCGGCTCCCGGCAACGCGCCCGCGGCCCACGCCGACTAGAAAGCGCCCATTGAGCGCCTGCAGCTGCCGGTGCCGCTTGCCCAAAAACTAAATAAAGCCCCGACTGCAGTTCCAGTGAAGAAGACACTACTGTGTTCTTCCCCTGCGCAGTCACGGCTATAAAGCATTAAATGCAAACTGCTGATTGTTAACACTGCATTTGTTTACACCCTGAGTCTTGAATCACAATGGGGTGGCACTCGGACTGCCAGGGCCGGCCAGGGCCGGCTTTATCCTGAATGCTGCAGCCTGTTCCCTGACTGGCTGCGCAGAAGGAAGTTGAGTAAATAGCATCGCCTTTGGCTTGCTTTTTTTTTTTTTTTTTTTTTTTTTGTAATAGATGTCTGATTATGGAGACCTCAGTGATATTTTTTTCCTGGTGGAATTGAAGGGAATGTATTGGAGAAGCCTTACTCTATTCGTACATGTGTAAAACGTTCGGGGATTTGTACGGTCTCCCAAAGGAGAATCCCCATACTGTATGAAATAAAGCAACCGCGAATGAATGAAAGGATTCTGGGATCCTCTTAAAGGGCTGCGGGGAAGGGAGAAGGATGGATGGGATGTGTGGCCCACTGGCTAAGCTCGCTGATGGCGAGCTAGCTGCAGCATTTATCCATCCCTAGGGCCAAACATGGCCATATGCCTTTAAAATTCAGCAGCCACTCTCTACTAGTGAATTAGAACGCTTTCACTTGGAAATATTGCAATGAAAAAAAAAGCCCTTTGCCTTATTTTTGCCCTCTGTCTTTCTAAGGGACAATCTGTAACAGAGCTTTTCTTTTTAGTGTTAAAGGTTTTAAGGTTTGTCATCATGTTATCTTGTTATTGCTACTGTTTTCTGGTTAAAAAAAAAAAAACATGTTATGGAAATAAATGCGGGAGGGGGCATAATAAAGTTTGTGCCGTTAAATTAGGCTGTTCTTATGTTTTTATGCAATTATTTTAAATCTTTAAACATTCACAGAAAAAGGAAAAGTTAACTTTCCTAAGTGAAACTTCTTTGTAGCATGCTCTTCTGGTCTCTGGTGACCAATCCCTATGCCATTAGTATTCTTAAAACAGTAATTCATAATGAGTAGAGTTATGCTTCACACGAGGAAAAAACAAAAACAAAAAAAAAACTTCCGCATAGAGTTTACTTATACCAGGTTGGACTTAAAACCTAGAATGAGCTACTCATAGCGAGCAACTTCAGGAGATCTATCTACCCTGGAAACACACCACAGCCTTCAGAGTAAGTGCAGGATCATAGCTGGTTTCTGCATAGCATTTGAAAAGTACAGATACAGCGGTGGAATGACACCTTCTCACCTGCAGATGTCATCCGAAGGGAAATGAAATGAAAGTGGGACACACTGTGCAGATGTGAGACAAAGCTGGAAACCAGAGAGCTGGAGAAATGACTCAGTTCACACAGGCACATACTGTCTGCTGGCATCTCACTGTCACATGACAGAGTCTTTATTCCATAGTGTAGAGCTTTCAAGTCGAAATGCAGAAGGTTGCAGTGAAAGTCACACCAGGGCAGATCTCAGAAGGGACATTGACAAAGCGTCAGCAGGAGGACCACAGGAAGTGCATTTGGTGGGGTGACTGAGCGAGCACCTGATCCACCTAGAACTGGTACTGGCTGTGAAGGAAGAGAAAAGGGAATCTGCAGTCTTGGGGGACTCCCAGGGTAGGGGGGCTCACTGTCTGATGGGAAGATGAGATGTGCACAAGTCATATGAGAACCGCACTGGGGCTGCATGAATGGAGGGAATTGAACGCCTAATGAATGGGAGACCAGAAGACAAGACACACAATTCACAGGAAGAAGATCGGAAGGTCTCACACCAGAGAGAATGATGGAGCAAAGGGAGAAGACTGCGACTTTGCCAACAGGGAGAGTTTCCACAGCTGGCTTAAAAACATAACTGTAGCTTAAAGGGTCCTTTCTTCCAAGCCAAGTTGAGACCCAGCACTAACACTATTAGATGCATTCATGCCTTCCTTTTCTGTCATAGGGAAATTTCCAAAAGATTTTGCCAAGGACGAACTTAGACGTTTTCAACATGTTCCAATTCAGAGTGGATCCACCATGCAAAAGAACCATTGCATGAGTTTGTTATTTAAATGACACCTCTCTCTTTCTCATGTGGATTTTACATCCACCTGTACATCAGGCAATCATGAAATAAGTGTTTCCCCACTCCCATTAATTGATTTCAAACCCACAAGGATCTTGCACAAGGTTTGAGCTTACCCACCCCCATAGACACACACATCCCTAGACATTTGCTCACTCGAAGTATGAATGTTCTGTTCAGAAAGCAGAATTCAGACAAGCGACAAAGGCAAATGCAGCCAGAGTGGATGCAAATTATTAAATTAATTTTTTTTTGGAAAGCAAATTTAATTTTAATTAAATTTAAAAGCTTACATATTTGCAAAGACGGTTTGGTATTTAACTCTCAGACTCTTCATCCTAAAACCTTTGCTTCTTTTTCAAACCTACCCAGTGACTCCTAAGGTCAGGCAGAAACGTAATTCCAGCATTTCAAATAAAGAAGTCAAAATGAAGAGGCAAGCTTAGCTCTGTCCCCAAGTAGGACCTTAAATTGTCTGCAGTGACTGGAACCTAGATCAGCAGTTGACAGCCTGTCCAGTCATGCAGCTGTATGACTTAGTTTGTCTTGTTATTGTTTCCAGACAGGGTTTCACTGTGTAGCCCTGGCTGTTCCGGAATTCACTCTATAGACCAAGCTAGCCTCGAACTTCAAGATCTGCCTGTTTCTGCCCCATCCCCACCCGACTAAAGCTGTCATTCTAAGAAGGGGCTGGGTCAGGGTTCACCTCCACTTGAGTTAGAGTCCTTGAATCTTGATCACATTAAAAATACCTGTGTTAATGTTTAAAAAACAAAAGATAGAACAGATTTATGAACATATAATGGAAGGATCACATGCCAGAGTATAGAGCACCCGGGTAGGAGGTGGAGCCTGTTCTTATCTTCAAGTTAGTTTTCCTCTGATCACCAGACCAGAATGTGCCTCAGTGTGGTTAGAGTCAAAGAAGACTCAGCGTGACATTTTTGTTTTCTAACAGAAGCAAATGTCCAGTCATCTGAGAGCACACCAATAGTGTAAAATAGAAAAGTAACTGTAATTTTAGGGCTTTTGTCTCATTATTAAGTAGGATTATTTTTTTTCCTAATACTCTTATCTCACGTGTGCATTTCTGGTTTGAAGAAACTTAAACCACGTTTCAAAGTTACATTTTTTTAAAGTACAAGAAGTTTTAGAGCATGGCATAATTCTATGTTTGGAAATTTTAGGACAGCTGGATGATTTTCTATCTATAAGTATCTATCTAATCCATATTTATCATTTCTGGAGTGGGCTATACACATAAAAAAAAATCTCGTGATAATGTGTTACCATTATATCTTTAATTCTTGGTTCTTTTAAGAATAATATTGGTGATGACATCGCTATAGTCACTGTTAATACATAATTAATTACCCCCAAACCAGCAGTTTAGGCCTGTGCTTTTGTTTTGTTCTCAGCTTTATGGTTGAGAATCTAAGGAGGGCTCTGTAGGCAGGTCTCTTCCGGGACCTTGCCTACAGTTACAGTCGATGGTACCTGGGCTCCTGCCCCAGATGAGGCGTGCACTGGCACCTCGGAGTCCCTACTGATGACCTCTTCTTTGTTGACGTCTATGCAAGCATAGTGTTGAAGAGCAGCCAGACTTCCTGCGTGATGGATGACCTTACCTGGGATGTGCAGGAGAGCAAGGCACGGCTTTGACTCTCAGTTGCCCCTGCCAGGGGCACCTCCCAGTGGGAAGAGGAAGGGGGTCTTTGAAGGCATGTTTTGAAGCTGTGGTGGGTTTCCTCTTGTTGTGTCCTTTAAGAAGAACAATTTGGCGCTTAGTTTCTTAAACTAGACTACAGATCATCTTCAAGATCCCACACGTTTGGGTGTTCGTTTTATGCTTCTAGAACTTAGTACAGGGCTGTTGTGTACCACGTGCTACAAAACAGAATCAAAGGCCTACAGCCAAAAAAAGAAAAGAAAAGAAAAGAAAAGAAAAGAAAAGAAAATCCCACCCATCAAAGCAACCAGTCAGGTTTATTGTGCTGATAAAACTACCCTAGAGAGGTAACTCAGATACCTTAGGTTGTTTGAGTCTGAGCAGTCTTCTAATTCAGCTCTTCCCCGTTTCAGTCCAATGACACAGTTGAGGTTAAGCTGTACAGCCAAGTAGCAAAGGATCATTGGTGCCCATGGTCTAGTCATTATTTCTGGTCCATCCCAAAGCATTGTTTTATCAGTTACTGTCTGAGGGTTTGGTTTTATTGCAACGCAGAGGGACTCCAGTGGCTTAGATCATTCTTATACACAAGGATGGGGCAAGACTTCTGGCAATCTGCTGAGTGCAGCAGGAGCCTTTCCCTCTCTGACCTTTCTGTCTATTCTAGGAAGATAAAGAAAAGTCCCAGAGGTCTCACTAGGAGGCCTCGGGGACTCCGCATTGATCTCTTCAGTCTTGAAAAAAAAAAAAAAACTAACTTCCTGGCCTTTTCTTCTTGTTTCTCGGGGAAAATCTTGTCGTCTATGTGTCTGAGACCAAGCAGAGTCTGAAAGGCTTCCTGTGACTTCTACACAGGCTGTGAGAAAGTAGAGATGTCACAGAACATTCCTGGAACTTGATCGTAGTGTTATACTGTGTTTTGGGCAGTGCCTATGATGTGGAACCGGGATGTGAGGCATCATCTTGGCCTTTTGGTATGAAAAAGCAGAGTGCCGCTAACCACCTTTGCATCACAGAGATGCAGGTTTGCAAAGAAGTATGGAATTGTTAAAGAGCCTTCCCAGTGGCTAACAGGAGGGTAGGAGCAATACTTTCTGGCTTAAGGTTTGTCTAGCTTTCCTGGGCAGAAGGCTTTTACTTCTGCATGCACTGTGGCTGTAATTAAGTGATTCACATTCACAATGCTCAGTATTTATCTAAAATACTCTAAGTCCTCATTAGGAGGGGGAAAATTCATTAACATTTGGCTTCCTGAACTCACTGATGTGGTACAACCCTCTCTAAGCTCTTTTTACCACTAGGGTTCTCCAGAGAAATGGAACTAATAGTGTGTGTGTGTGTGTGTGTGTGTGTGTGTGTGTGTGTGTGTGTGAAGATGCAAAGAGATTTGTTGCAAGGAATTGCTAGTATCAGTATGAGAAGCTGACAAAGCTCAAAGGAGTGTCTGAGCAGCATACTAGAGCCTCAGGAAAGCAGGGGTCACCAAGCTGGGTCCGAATGACTTGACTTAACCAGAAGAAGCCAGCTGGAGTAGCTCTGGGCAAATGCCAGTGAGACCAGAGATCCAGGGTAACCTGAAGACGAGAAACAAGGCAAAGCAATGCTTCAGCTCTAGGCACCCAGAGGGAAGGAACCGTCTTTCCTGTAGTAGCGAGCCTCTTGGTTCTAGGCTTCTGCCATCTGTTTGAGTCTCCCTCACGTTAGAGAGAAGGATGTTTTACCAAGTCTACTGATGCAAGTATTAATTTCATCCACAAACACCCTCATACTCAAAATATGTTTGGCTGGACATCTGGGAAATCTCTTACACAGTTACGTTTGATACAATTGTATCTCTTACTTCATCACTTACTGTGATGGCCTTCCACACTACGGAGGACTAATCAGATAGAAATCTCAGACCAATCTCCACGGTTGCAACAGGAATGTCCCTCTGCTTACTGCGATCCAGTACTCGTGTTTAATATACGGAATGTTCTTCCTGTTTGCTGTATGCCCACAGCATTTCGATTTAGGACCTCTAACTAGATGGGGCAACCCATGTATGTTTGATCTTTATTGTCATCTTGAACGCATTTGGAATCATTAGGAGACACGTTGGCGGTATGCCTGTGGGACGGTCCCAAGATATCTCACTGAGGAGGGAAGAGCCACTCCAGTTGTGGACTGTGCCATCCCAGGGGCTGGAGTCCCAGACAACGTAGCACCCACTCTTCTGACTCTGATGCTGGGGCTGGCATTGTCCCATCATGATGACCACTGTGTCGAGCTCAGTTCCTGGGTGACAGGGAGTTTGGCTAAAGAAACAGGACAGTGGACCTCCTGGTCCACAGAGTCTCTGGGAATTAAGAAAGCCAGAATCATACATTCCAAAAAGAACAGAAGAGAGAGGCCCTTCCCTGACAAGGAGTCCCTCCCTGTCCCAACTCAACCCCCAAAGCTCTAAGATTCTCTGCTCACAATTTTCATCCCAGACTCCTAGAAGAAGGAGAGGGGCCTGTGGAACCCAACTCTGTTGAATAGCATAAATAAATTTCATGACCCACCCCCCCCAAAAAAGGAAAACAGATAAAAACCCTTCATCTGTCTACTTCATGACTGCCATCATTGATTTCCTGATCCCAATAGACTAGTGCACCCTTTAACTGTGAGCCAGAATGAACCCATCCTTCTGTAGGTTACCTTTGCCAGGCATTTTGTCACAATGCTAAAAAATAAACTAATATACCTCCTTTATCCCTGTCCCTAGAAATACGTTCAGTGATAATGGTGGTCTGAGGGGAAGATGTTCTATGTATTGTGGGTACTCTGTGGCCGTCTCAGGAAGAGCATTTGCGCAAGCTCTTCTCTGCCCAACAGAAGATGCCAGGTTTTTCAGGGAGTGGGAGTGAGGGGGGGGGGTCATGGAGTAGAGATTAAAACAAGGCTTTACACACAGACTCAGACTAAGTCATTGTGTTGTCTGTAGTTGGAAAACAGATCATGTGTCCATGATCATGTTTCTAAACTTCAGGAATCAGAAATAGTCGTCACCTTGATCTGAGTCATAAATCAGGATCCCTTTCTCACCTAATGGTGGAAACTTGGCTTGCTTTGTGGAAGACATGAGACATGCTAAGAGCAAGCAGTTGCCAAAGCACCATCCTGTACCCACTGAAACAAGATCCAAAATGAGGAGACTGACAGGTTATAACACAAATTAAAATTATATTACAATATATTATAATTCTACATTGTTATATAATCTGTTTTATATATATGTGTATATATATATATATATATATATATATATATATATATATATATATTCTAATATGTACATGATGAGGTGGGTAATGTTACTGTAATCCATATAATCTAATGCACATACTGTGAGGTGGGGGCTGGTATATAAAATCTGATGTATACACCGTGAGGTAGGAACTGTTATCAACTGCATGATTCAGTTCCAAAGCTGGAGTATAAGGAACACAGATCATTTGTCCTGAGGTCGCTAAGCAGATTTGTATATATTGGATATTAGCCCTCTATTGGATGTAGGGTTGGAAAAGATCTTTTCCCACTCTGTAGGTTGCTGTTTTGTCCTATTGACAGTGTCCGTTGCCTTACAGAGCTTTGCAATTTTATGAGGTCACTTTTGCCAGTTCTTGATCTTAGAGCATAAGCTATTTGTGTTCTGTTCCGGAAAATTTCCCCTGTGCCCATGTGCTCAAGGCTCTTCCCCACTTTCTTTGCTATTATTAGTGTATCTGGTTTTATGTGGAGGGCCTTGATCCTTTTGGACTTGAGCTATGTAGAAGGAGATAAGAATGCATTCTTTTACATATTAATCTCCAGTTGAATCAGCACCATTTGTTGAAAATGCTGTCTTTTTTTCCACTGGATGGTTTTAGCTCCTTTGT
>NC_034600.1:32569278-32613630 GCF_900095145.1 Mus pahari | reverse complement strand
TTTTTTTGTTTTTTGTTTCATGATTGCTCTGTAGTACAGCTTGAAGTCAGGGAGGGTGACTCCACCAGAAGTTCTTTTATTGTTGAGAATAGTTTTAGATATCCTGGATTTTTTTGTCATTCCAAAGGAATTTGCAAATAGCCCTTTCTAACTCTATGAAGAATTGAGATGGAATTTTGATGGGGATTGCATTGAATCTGTAGATAGCTTTCCACAGGATGGCCATTTTTACTATATTAATCCTGCCAATCTATGAGCATGGGAGATCTTTCCATCTTCTGAGATCTTTGATTTCTTTCTTCAGAGATTTGAAGTTCTTGTCTTACAGATCTTTAACTTCCTTAGTTAGAGTCACACCAAGGTATTTTATATTATTTGTGACTATTGTGAAGGGTGTTGTTTCCCTGATTTCTTTCTCAGCCTGTTTATCCTTTGTGTAGAGAAAGGCCACTGATTTGTTTGAGTTAATTTTATATCCAGCCACTTTGCTGAAGTTGTTTATCAGGTTTAGGAGTTCTTTGGTGGAATTTTTGGGGGTCACTTAAGTATACTATCATATCATCTGCAAATAGTGATATTTTGATTTCTTCCTTTCCAATTTGTATCTCTTTGACCTCCTTTTCTTGTCTAATTGCTCTGGCTAGGACCTCAAGTCCTTTATTGAACAGGTAAGGAGAACGTGGGCAGCCTTGTCTAGTCTCCAATTTTAGTGGGATTGCTTCAAGTTTCTCTCCATTTAGTTTGATGTGGGATACTGGTTTGCTATATATTGCTTTTACTATGTTTAGGTATGGGCCTTGACTTCCTGATCTTTCCAAGACTTTTATCATGAATGGGTGTTGGATTTTTGTCAAATGCTTTCTCAGCTTCTAATGAGATGATCATGTGGTATTGTTTTTCTTTGAGTTTGGTGATATAATGGATTACATTGATGGATTTCTGTATATTGAACTATTCCTGTATCCCTGGGATGAAGCCTACTTGATCATGATGTTTCTTGGATTCCGTTTGCAAGAATGTTATTGAGTATTTTTGCATCGATATTCATAAGGGAAATTAATCTGAAGTTCTATTTCTTTGTTTGGTCTATGTGTGGTTTCAGTATTTGTGACTTCATAGAACAAATTGTGTAGTGTTCTTTCTATTTCTATTTTGTGGGATAATTTGAAGACTATTGGTATTAGGTCTTCTTTGCTGGTCTAATAGAACTTTGCACTAAACCAAACTGATCCTGGGCTTTTTTGGGTTGGGAGACTACTAATGGCTGCTTCTATTTCTTTAGGGGTTTGGGACTGTTTAGATAGTTTATCTGATCCTGATTTAACTCTGGTACCTGGTATCTGTCTAGAAAATTGTCCATTTCATTCAGATTTTCCAGTTTTGTTAAATATAGCCTTTGTAATAGGATCTAATGAGTTTTTGGAGTTCCTCAGTTTCTATTGTTATATATCCCTTTTAATTTCTGATTTTGTTGATTTGGAAAGTTTCCCTGTGCCCTCTAGTTAGTCTGGTTAAGGGTTTATCTATCTTGATGATTTTCTCAAAGAACCAGCTCTTGATTTGGTTGATTCTTTGTATGTTCTTTTTTTTTTTTTTTTTTTTTCCTACTTGGTTGATTTTAGCCCTGAGTTTGATTATTTCCTGGCTTGTACTCCTCTTGGGCCAATTTGCTTCTTTTTGTTCTAGAGCTTTCAGTTGTGCTGTCAAGCTGCTAGTGTATGCTCTCTGCAGTTTCTTTTTAGAGGCACTCAGAGCTATGAGTTTTCCTCTTAGCATTGCTTTCATTGGGTCCCATAAGTTTGGGTATGTTGTGGCTTCATTTAAATTCTAAAAAGTCTTTAATTTCTTTCTTTATTTCTTCCTTGACCAAGTTATCATTGAGTAGAGCATTGTTCAGCTTCCATGTATATGTGGGCTTTCTATTATTTTTGTTGTTATTGAAGACCAGCCTTAGTCCTTGATGATCTGGTAAGATGCATGGGATTGTTTCAATCTTCTTGTATCTGTTGAGGCTTGCTTTGTGACCAACTATATGGTCAGTTTTGCAGAAGGTACCATGAGGTGCTAAGAAGAAGGTATATTCTTTTGTTTCAGAATAAAATGTTCTATAGGTAACTGTTAAATCCATTTGGTTCATAACTTCTGTTAGCTTCACTGTGTTTCTGTTAAATTTCTGTTTCCATGGTCTGTCCATTGCTGCTAGTGGAGTGTTGAAGTCTCCCACTATTATTGTGCGAGGTGCAATATGTGCTTTGAGTTTTAGCAAAGTTTCTTTTATGAATGTGGGTACCCTTGCATTTGGAGCATAGATGTTCAGAACTGAGAGTTCATCTTGGTAGATTTTACCTTTGATGAGTATGAAATATCCCTCCTTTTCTTTTTTGATAACTTTAGGTTAAAAGTCTACTTTATTGCATAGTAGTACGGCTGTTCCGGCTTGTTTCTTGGGACCATTTGCTTGGAAAATTGTTTTCCAGCCTTTTACTTTGAGATAGTGTCTGTCTTTCTTCCTGAGGTAGGTTTCCTGTATGCAGCAAAATGCTGGTCTTATTTATGTATCCAGTCTGTTTGTCTTTGTTTTTTTTATTAGGGAATTGAGTCCATTAATATTAAGAGATATTATGGAAAAGTGATTGCTGCTTCTTGTTATTTTTGTTGTTAGAGGTGGAGTTATGTGTATGTGGTTATCTTCTTTTTGGTTTATTAAAAGAAGATTATTTTCTTGCTATTTCTAGGGAGTAGTTTCCCTCCTTATGTTGGGTTTTCCATTTATTATCCTTTGAAGAGCTGGATTTGTGGAAACATATTGTGTAAATTTGGTTTTGTCATGGAATACCTTGGTTTCTCCATCTATAGTAATTGAGAGTTTCGCTGGGTATAGTAGCCTGGGCTGGCATTTGTGTTCTCTTAGGGTCTGTATGGTAACTGTCCAGGATCTTCTGGCTTTCATATTCTCTTGGGAGAAGTCAGGTGTAATTCTGATAGGTCTGCCTTTATATGTTACTTGACCTTTTTCCCTTATTCCTTTTAATATTCTTTCTTTGTTTTGTGCATTTGGTGTTTTGATTATTATGTGCTGGGAGGAATTTCTTTTCTGGTCCAATCTATTTGGAGTTCTGTAGGCTTCTTGTATGTTCACGGCCATCTCTTTCTTTAGGTTAGGGAAGTTTTCTTCTATAATTTTGTTGAAGATATTTACTGGCCCTTTAATTTGGGAATCTTTGCTGTCTTCGATACCTGTTATCTGTAGGTTTGGTCTTCTCTTTGTGCCCTGGATTTCCTGGATGTTTTGAGTTTTGAGCTTTTTGCATTTTGCACTTTTTTAGACTGTTATGTCAATGTTTTCTATGGTATCTTCTGTACCTGAGTTTCTCTCTTCTATCTCTTGTATTCTGTTGGTGATGCTTGCATCTATAACTCCTGACCTCTTTCCTAGGTTTTCTATCTCCAGGGTTGTCTCCCTTTGTGATTTCTTTATTGTTTCTACTTCTATTTTTAGATCCTGGATTTTTTTTTTCAATTCTTTTACCTGTTTGGTTTTACTTTCCTTTAATTCTTTAAGGGATTTTTGCATTTCCTATTTAAGGTCTTTTTCCTATTCTCCTGTGTTCTGTACATCTTTAAGAGAGTTATTTATGTCCTTCCTATGTCCTATCAGCATCATGAGATGTGATTTTAAATCCAAATCTTGCTTTTCTGGTGTGTTGGGGTGTCCAGGACTTGCTTTTGTGTGATAGCTGGTTTCTGATGATGCCATGCAGCCTTGCTTTTTGTTGTTAAGGTTCTTGTACTTGTCATTTGCCATCTGGTTATCTCTGGTGTTAGTTGGTCTTGCTGTCTCTGGCTTGAGCTTGTCTGTCCTGTGAGCCTGTAAGCCTGTGTCAGCACTTCTGGGATAAGAGCTCTCCCCTGGCAGGACCTGTGCACAGAAGGCTGCAGTACAACCCCAGCTCCTGGGTGCAGATGGAGGCAGGCAGGACCCTGTTCCAAGTGCTCCATCCCTTTTGCGGCCTCTGCGGTCCTGGCTGGTTTCACCTTAGACAGTCACCAGAGAGAAAATGGCCAAGACTCAACTCCTAAGGGTGCTACAACCTCCTTTAAGTGTGCCAACAACTGGGGCCCAAATGTTCCTCTATATGAACCTGTGGGGGCACTTCTCATTCAAATCATCCTGGATGAAATGATGGGATGACTGAAATAATGGGCTCTGAGGGAAACGGGAGGGAAAGACACCCAGCTTCTACTGAGGTCATTGCAGCACTGAGGTAGGAACAAAGATCAGAACCAGAGAGAGCTAATTTGAATGGACTTTGATTTTAACAACTGTATTACACTACTCACTTTATTTTGTGTTCATTTTATTTATTTTATTTTTTTATAGGCCGGGATTTCACCTGTGTTTCTGTATACTTCTTTCCCCTTTTCTTTAGGTTACCAATACAGCATTTACAATTGTTGGTGCTTATTCACTGAAACACAATAGCATCAGGAGAAACAACTGAGCTGGAAAAGCTTTATCTATCCAAGTGTCAACCCCCGACTGGAACATGAAGTAGAAATTGACAAATACATTTCCCACACACGACACATTTATTTTCCTAGCATAATTATTTATCTCCATCTTGTCTTTAGAATGATTTATGACATCTTGTGCCAAATATTAAAAGTCCCACCCCGATGAGCTAAAACCAAGACATTGTTCTATCTTAAGGGTATAAAAATATTTTGTACATCGTAAGAATTAATGTACACATGGGGCTGAGCAAAACCAGCAACCTGAACTGATGGTATTATAGTTCTTTCTCTCCTCACAAATCTGCTTTCATCTCATTTCTTGTAATTAAAAAAAAACAAACAAACAAAAACAAAAACAAAATAAAAAGCCATAGCAAGTTACAGCTGCTGAGGGTTTAGGCCTAGACTTTAGACATTTCGTCTTTTGGGTACACAAGCCACACCTGACTTCCTCTGGACCAATCAGCTGCCCCAGGAACTGGGACCTGTGACCATCCCACTTGATTCTTATACTGTGATAAACTGTAGCTGAAATCAACATTCCCATGATAACTCAAGATGCCTGTACTAGGACTGGTAGAGTAAGATGTGAAAAAGAACGGAAGAACCGGTGAGCCTGCTCTAGTGGGCTCTTCAGTGTTTTCTAAAAATTCACAAGTAAATGCTTGCTCCTCAGGGAACATGAGAGAGGCCTATGAAAGTCAAGGCCTTGTGGGACATCTTTATGTCACTGGGGGGTGGAGCCCTTACAGGGGGCGGGCCCTCACAGAGGGTGGGACCTCGAAGAGGGATCAAGCTCCCCACTCCTCTCTTTTGCTTCTCAGCCTGGGGGTGAACTGTGTTGCTTTGTTACATGCTCCAGCTGTGATGGATTACCACAGTTCCATGATAGGGCAGCCTATCATGAACTAAAACTGCCCAAATATGTGCAATTGATTGACTATCTGACAGAAAGTTCACCAATAAAATTCCAACTGAGTAAATTAACATGTGTGTGCAACGTGATTTAGCCTAAGATACCTCCAAAAGTGCTTGTAATTTTACAAAATATTTCAGTTTTTAAAAATTATTAGTATGGCATCTAATGCTTCCAAAATGTCATATGAATGCCAATGGAGTGGTGTTTACATAATTTGGACTATGGGGTTAGAGCTGAGTCTTTCAACAAAGCAAAATATTCATTCTGAAATTATGCTAATTTAAAGCATCATTTGCATTTCTATAGACAGAAAATTATATAACAAACTCCAGCTCTTTTGGTTCTCATTTGACGGACATGAAGACTCCTCAGAGTCCCGAGAGAAACAACGGACACCGGATTCCAGTGCATTTGGGGAAACAGAGTCAAGTCTAGGGACGCTGGTCTGAGTCCTGCTTTCTTTGATGCTCTGAGATTAAATGAGGGCTGTATATGTTATGTGTGATGAAAACAGTCACAAATAAAAATCTCCTGTGGGTTGTTTTATGGACAGCATGAACAAACACCAGGAAATAGTCACCAGAATGTAACTGGAGGAAGGACAAGCATAAGAGACTCCTTACTGCAGGTGTTATTGATCTATAGACCTTTCCCCTCCGGGAATCCACAGAGATAAGAAGACTTTGGGTTTCTGGTTTGAGACAAGCAGCCTATTTAACATATCAACCTAGTTAACATATCAAAGCGGACCTGGCCTCCAGGTTCTCCCAGAATCCTTCAATCCTTACCTGTTTTGGTATCGCTGGCATATACCACCCTCTACCCGGAACTTTCCCTATAGAATCCAGACATTTGGTCTCAGGGTCTCTTTGTCTCTCTGCCTATCTGTCCCTCTCTCTGTCTCCACCCCTCCTCCCAACCCCCCAATTTCTCTCTCTCTCTGAATTTCTCCCTGCATGGGCATGCTCCCCCCTCCTCCATCTCCCTATCTGCTTGGCGATTTCCCTTGCCCTACTCCTTGGGAGAGGTGAACCTGCCCAAGAGCTGCCCCCCAAATAAACCTGACCTTTTTAACTTTCAATTTGGCTTGAATTGTCTTATTTTGTCGGCAGAGAAAATCTATTCTCTTGGTGCCAAAGACTCAGGAGGAGTTGATCACTCAGCCTGGTGGGCCAAGCCAAGCTAGCCATGTGGAGCCGCTTCTCTTCCGGTCTTTCTCTGTCCGATGCGATTGACTCCTGACTTGGTAAGCCCCCCAACTTTCCCAGCCATTGCCTTAAGAAGTACCAATCCTTCTTCCGGGTCCAGGAACCCGCGATCCCCTGCCAAGACACAAGTTCCTGAACAAAGGCAGTCTTTGTTCTGGGGAACCTTTGGATTTAAAGATGTCCTTTCTGAGGCTACCCCACCCCCACTGTTCTACCACGCTACCTAGTAGGATGCTACTTGGTGCTTCTCTAGTCACTCTGCACTGTAGCAGACATTCTAAGGCTCAAAGTCCTTACTAGCAGGGTTGGTCTTGCCAGCGGACCTCCTTGCCTCCGAGGGCTTGGGTCCCAAACCTTTTATCTGGTGCACTCTATATACACGCCCGCTCCCGCCCAAGCTGCTGATCTGACGCGCCTACAGGGCTGAGGTCTGTATGAATCATCGGTCTGTAAATTTGATTCCAAATTCTAGAGTCTAACTCTAAAGCCCGCCTTGTGTCCTCCATACAAGGCGCTGGTGCTTGCAGCTGGTCCACGCGGACCATGCCACTGGCTTTCTGAAGCCAGTCTGTGCTCGCTTTCTTTCTTCATGGACTCCGATTTTATTACAATGGCTTGGCTTCTTTCAATGGCCAGAAATTGGCACAACCGATTTCCAAATTCCCACTGCCACTGATAAATATTCACAAATATATCTAAGCTTAGGCTGTTCTGCTCCCAAGGCCTTCCCAACTCTTAAAAAAATTTTTTTATCTCTGATTTCTTTTCACTCTGCTTTCTAGAAGAAAAACGAAACAAAACAAAACAAAACAAAACAAAACAAAACAAAATACTTTAGGCTTGTGCTGTAAAATCTTATCTAAGGATTTGTAAGTTGCTCATTGGGTATGGTTTAAAAATCTATAAAGACAGGGTTTCTCTGTACAGCCCTGGCTGTCCTGGAACTCACTTTGTAGACCAGGCTGGCCTCGAACTCAGAAATCCGCCTGCCTCTGCCTCCCAAGTGCTGGGATTAAAGGCGTGCGCCACCACCGCCCAGCTGGCTTTAAACTTTTAACAAAAGGTATAAACCTATACCGAGACACAGTTATCTGTATATGTGATTCAACTCTTGTTTAATATATCTGTGCTTGAATCCAACTCTTCATTGAAACATATAGATAGATTTACTAGGAAAAGAAATGTTTTAAATAGCAACTATGTTGTCCATGTGGCTCACAACCTGCCAAGTAATGAAACCTGTTAATTATTATATCTCCTTTAAGACTAAGAAAACAACAAATCCCAAATGTTTTAAATTGGTATGGATTTTTCTGTGGTAATGATAGGAATTTAAGGTTATATTTGCCACAATATACTGTATATTAGATTCAACTCTAATTTCAAATATTCTGTATATGACGTTGAAATTATAAGGTTATAAAGGTCTGTATAGATTAACAAAAGCTAATTTAAAATATATGTCTAACTATTTATATCTTCACTAACTGCTCAACACCAAGCTGTATAAAAAATTGGGATAAGTAGCAATAGATGTTTAATGAATAAGGTGTATTTGATAATCAAGATCTATAAAGTCTTAGGGTCTAGTGAGGTTCACAATGATGCTTGTCTAGCTTCTTTGTCTTTTAAGCCTTAGCTGTTTGGATAAACTAAACCATACTAAACCAAACCTGCAATGTTCATATGCTACAACTGTGTGTCTGGTCCCCCAAGAAAGTCCTTTCCCAAGGTCAGGCATTTAGACAAAGACACCCCCCCCCATTTCCTCAGGGGTTTGAAGAAACTTCCTACTTGCTAAAATGGGAGTCCATTCTCCTTTATTTCTGCCGGGGGGAACTTGTGGCCCTTCCATGAACACATAACTGTGGTACCTATTAACCAGTCAAGGTCAGTGTTGGCTACAGGCTCCCAGAGTCCCTGTTCACAAGCCCTACACCAGCTCACGAGTCCCCTTTCTTTCTTCTGGACAGCCTTGGCAGTTTAGAATAACCCTTTCCCCCACAGAATGGCTATTTTGCTTTCTTTACTGTGCTTATTTTCAGGATCAGTAAAGTTGCTAGTCTCTCTATAGACCTTATCTATGATAAAAAGTTTTATTTTGAGCTGGGCATGGTGGCACATGCCCTTAGTCCCAGCACTCGAGAGAAAAAGGCAGAAGCAGGCAGATCTCTTGAGTCCAGCACCTCATCCCGCCTACAGAGCAAGTTCAAGACAGCCAGGACTGCTATCAAAGAAAACCCTGTCTTGAAAAAAAAAACAAAAAACAAAAAAAGTTTTATTTTGATTCTAAAAGGTCTTCAGTTCAAAATCGTGATATTCAAGGTTTAAACCTGAAAGGGCTAAACCTAAATTCCTAGTCTTATGATAGCTATTAAAGTATTATAAACTGTTAATGATAATTAAGAAATACAAGTTAAGAGTCACTTATAAATGATCAAATCCTTTAATGTGTTCAGAACTATATCTGTAGTCATGCTAAGTACTAATGTAATTCATTACAGGAATAAACCTGATTTATCCTCCTGCATATGTCTTCAAGGTTAAACCTTGGAGAGACAACTAGCATCAAGCAAAACGTGTCCATTCAAATAAACATTAGATAGATGGTCCTCAAACCCTTCAGAGATCTGTAGAATATGACATTTAAAGTGTTTAATAAAAAAACCTTTCTGTGGTAGACATGCTAGCTCCTGACGGTAGGAAGATGGGCATCTTAAATTTGCTTTACATGAGGCAATTCGGGCACCGGGCTGTATACTTGTCTCAACTGCTGTCTCTGCTGTGTGTGAAGACTAAACTAACAAACGTCTGATCAGTTTAACAGAAACAGCAGAAAAACCAAAGTTCCAGCTGCCTTCTCTTCATGTGTAAAAATCAAGCAACAGGGTTCCCTCTACTATAGCCGCCATTACTAGACACGTTTACTTCATTACCAGACTCAGAAAACAGGTTTCTAAGTAACTTTTTACTGTTCCTTTATCTAAAGGAACTCTCTTTACAGTGACTGCGCCCAGTCATCAACCACCTGTGCCTTGTGAATAACTGGATAGGAAAAGTGTAAAGTTTATGTAAGGTCTGAGGATATGAAAGCTATGGTGTGAAGATCTAAGAAAGTGGTTGAAGGTTGGCAAATCCAAGTTATGTAATTTGGAGAATGTGAAATCTTAAATGGTGATTCTTGATTTTAGGCATATAAAAGCGATGAAAAACTGCTTTAGATTCCTCTCCCTCAATATGTTACTGTTGTACTAAGACTTCAAGGTTCAGAACTTTAGCATTAATCAATGGACTTCTGATAAATTATTAGTCTAACTCTGGTAAAGTACTTCCACTGTTATCAATAGTCACAAACTCAAGATTTTAAATTGCCTTTGGTTGTCTTCTAGCTGGGAGGGGGTTCAGGGGTGGGCAATGGCTGGAATGAAAAATAAATAAATAAATAAATAAATAAATGTTTCTCATTGTGATAAATTCATACACATCCTGCCTTCTGGATAGAGAGAAGAAGCCCCTCTTTCACCGTTGTAGGCATCCTAAAAGTCAAGAGCAAGTGAGCTTTTGCTCCTTCTGATCCATGGAAGGTTTCTGTCTTCCCTGAGCTCACCTTACAGAGTGTTCATGCTTTCAACCCAAAACCATTTCCCAGGCTTCTACTATGACACAAAGGTGTGAATATGTAGGTTTCAGTACAGATTATAAGCAATGATAATGCTAACATGTCTAATACTTGTCTCATTTTGTATGTTGAAAAGGATTCTTGTAAGCTTCAAGGAATAGACTTGGAGCCACCTCTCACCGGTCAAATGAACTTAGGTAAGTACTGTCGATCAATAGCCTGTTTCCCCACCATCCTATTCCTGATAGTGGGATTCCTTTCTCTGGTTTTTGAACCCTCTCTTTCCCAACTATCAAGACCATGGTCGTGCTTTGGGGGACCAGTAAAAATCACCCAAGAGCTGTCCACATATAAACCTGCCCTTTTTTTTTTTTCTTTAAATTCATCTTGAATTGGCTTATTTTATTGGCAGGAAAAAAAAAAAAAACCTATTAAACACATATACGACCAAAATGTATAAAATAATCCATCCTTGAGTCCTCAGTAGGCAACCCACATTAGCACAGAGAGACAGTGAGAGTCCATATAGGCTAGCGAGTCCTGCCAAGGGCTGGCCTGGGCAAAGCTGTATCTGTTCCCAGCAGAGGCTGGTCTCTTCCTTTAGCCTTCCTGTATTTACTTTTAACTCCATCCTTCTCCTGCCCAGTGGTACCTAACATCCCTGGTGCTCTCTTAGACTTTCTGAATTCAAAGGGGATGGATTTCCGCCTCAAAGGTGTCATTGACAGTGAAGTGTGAATGAAGCCTAACAGATCTGCCAGGGCCCTCTCCCATAAGTTGATTTAAGAGCAGTTCATTCTCTCCTTTCTCATATTAATCTGAATGGTGAGGAGTTAGATGATAAACGCTCCTCGGTTATGAAACTGTTGTTCTGTCTAACAGGAGGCCAGCAGGATGGGTCAGCAGATAGTCACTTGCCTTCAAGCCTGATAACCTGAATTAGATCGCTGGAGAGAAAATCATCTCTCTAGTTGTCATCTGACCTCCACATCTGTACCATGACAAATACCCCTCTTCCCCACCCCCCACCAACCAACCAACCAATCAATCAATAACTGTTAAAAATAGAGGAAAAAACTGCCCTCATATACCCCTCTTCCCCACCCCTACCAAACTAATTAATTAATTAACTAATTTATTAATAATTGTGAAAGATAAGGGAAAAACTTCCCCTCATAAGTACTTGTATGTTTGCAAGTTGACAGAGGGGCAGTCTTTATTACTTCACAGCACAAATTACCACCAGAGTCAATGCCCTTCCTGAAAACAGCTGGAGTGTCAGTGTTAAGTGTTGTGAGCCATACGGGTGTGTTTCAGTGATGGCGGCATGAAGCCAGCCATCGAATTAGGTCAGATCTGGAAGTATAACTAAGCTGGAGAGCTTGATGTCCAGAACTGCAAACAATAAAAAGCAGATATGGACCTGAGTCACGCTATGTAGTGTAGTATGCAGACCCCTGTCTGCAGCAAACTGGCTTGAGCTCAAAGCTTCACGCCTATACTTTTCTGTCACATGAAGAGATGTCATTGAAGCTCTTTCACAGGACAGTTGTAGAAATGAAATGAATTCATATATGCAGAGCATTCCCCTGTTCAGGAACTTCTACTTGGGAAGGCAGATACAATCAAAGTGCATACCTCAAACCTAATGCTTAATGATCATGTCACGGTACTCCTTTGACTCTATGACACAGGGCCTTAGCAGCCTATGGCAAAGTACCCGCATAGAAAGCCAAGATGTTTTTGAATCCCTTCCAAGAGAGAATGAGGGAGAAAAAAAACTCAAAAACTCAGTGAAGTTTTCTCTGCTACAGTGCTGACTACCAGTTGGGAAGGACACTCATCTCATACTTTTACTGATAGTTTTTCAGCATGAGACAGTGCTTGTATGGTGAACGAGGAGGATGTGGGCATGAAGTGTTAATGGGAACTAATCTGGGTTGTGTGATAGAACTGGGAACAGGGATGTATGAAAATATCCAAAGTCACATGCATGTTTAGGAACAATGGCTGCGTATTGTCTTTTCCTTTCAAACTAAAAAAAAAAAAAAAAAAAAAAAAAAGTCTGGGTAAGATTTACCTTGGATTGCATCATCGGCTCTATTGCTGTCGTGTTTTGCTTGTGACATGACGCCTGAATTTTGTACACAATTATTAATCTTTTACAAGGGCATTGTTGACTTTTCTTGTAATCATTCATTTGAGTCATAAAGCTCTTCTTCAGTCAGTTGACGGTGCCTGCTATATAGTCACCAAGTAATGCCAGGCACTACGCTGATTCAGAATGGTACCCTAAGGTCACAGTCCAAACAGCCAGACTTGGGGCTAGAATGCACTTCAGCTCTTATCATGGTTCTGGCATGAACCAGCTCTATGACTTGGAGCAGCAAATACTTTTGCAGCAGAGACGGTTGTCAACCATTTTCAGAGCTCAGCTTCCTCAAAGTCAAGCTAGCAGCATGATGCCTGCTCATTATACAAAGATGGGGCAAACCATGTGAATTGCCTCTTAGAACTCTCTCAAAGTTCCTCCCCAGTGTGTGCAGACGATAGGTTCATTAATTATAGTATTAGATGTCTAGATATGTCTAGGTATGGCAGGTTATGAATGCAGCAGAATTGGGAGCACACAAGGCAGCAGGTGATGTGGTCCTCAGGTGGGAAGCAGAGGTTCTGTTCTTCCTTATACATCCCCGGGACCAGAGACCAAGGATGTAACCTTCCTGAGTCTGTTATGTCATTTTCAAAATGAAATTCATCATACATTTTCTGCCTATGATCTAGGGCCAATGAATCATATCAAACGGCTTTTGTAAAAAAGCCTCTTTAGGAACTAAACATTCAAATCTGATGTGAAAATAGAGATCCTAATAGAGATCTCTGCAGACAGAAAGACATTAAATACTGCTTCCAACACTGCAGAAAAGAGAGCAACATCTCAAGAAACATGCTACATGACTGTTGGTCACACCTTCAAGACACACTTCATTTACGACTGCTGGGAGAAATCAGTCATTAGCATCTTGATGTTCGCCCGTTGAGGACTTCCGAGTGACAAAAGGATTCCAATGCTGCTGGAGAAATGCTGCTGCCAAACCAGTTTCACCTGAACAGAAGCTTTTTCTTAACACACACATTGTAGTGGTACCAGAGAAAAGGCTATGTGATTGGGGTTAGATGGAGGAGGCTGATGGTCATGTGCTTCTTGCATCCTGCATGAGCACTCCGGACTAGGTTGTGTCAGTGGTTGCAACAGTTCTGGGGCCCATCCAATGGAGGGAACAAAGACTGGGGTTTCTTTTAGCGAATTCTCTGAGTGGAGAAATTGTCCAACACAGTTTCTTTGATAAAGGGCTCATTATCTATCTGTGTGACTTTGCTCTTGGTTTTTATGCTGGCAGTGCCAACGAGAGCATATTTAAGCAAATCCTTTTACCCTGACAGCTGTAGCAGTACCCTGGCAATGTGAACCAGCGCTCCAGGCTTGGGTGTGGAATATAATCAACCCTGGGCTAAATTTCCAATTAGCTGAATCACCAAGGAACGTAATTTATTAGCTCGCTCTTCGCCGTGTTCTCCCTCCCTGTTTCTTCCTAATGCAAGCTCATTTTCAGATTAAAAAGAGGAGAAAATGCCTTGGGGTTGCTTCTGGAATTCAGTTGGCATGCTTCCCATGATCGCAGACTGTTGCTTGGGTCAAAATAAGGCCACTCTAGAACACTGGGGGAAAAAATGACCTCAAAGAAAAGAAATCAATATAGTAACTGATACATAAATGAATCATTCTGGGAGACTGTCTGTGAGCGGTAGTGAGGAAAATCTTGGATCATCAAGTCTGAAATAAGTAATGAAGTTATAGTCTCTAAGAGGTAGTCAATGCTAAGTTGAGAAGCCCAAAATCTAGGAAAATTGTACTTTTTGTGTGAAAAAGGTTTTAATTAAAAGTGTGGTAACTGTGTGCCATCCAAAAAATAGGAAGAGAGGGAACAGCAATGTGTTCATCTTCATCAGACAATCCACAGAATATGGATCCACATTCCATCAGGCACTTGGGAGATTTCTACAGGGTTTTTCAGGGGGAAATACACTACAAGAGTCTCTCCTATCATCTACCCATTAACAGGAACCTTTCAATCCAGCCATGTCAGGGCATACCTTTAATTCCATCCCTCAGGAGTCTGAGGCAGGAGGGCAGCCTGTTTCAGGCCAGCCTGGGCTACATAGTGAGGGCCTTTTCGATACAGCAGCTGCGGAAAACAGCAATCGTTCACTGAATCATTCTGCTTCTCAGTTGCCTTAGAATCAGGAAAGGATTAAGGTGAGCAAGGAGGTTTTCAGGTTGCTATGCAGGCTGTGTACTAGACAAGAGTATCATATCAAAGAGAACATCAGTAATGGCATGTACTTTGTAGACTTGAATATTTATTACAGCAACTTTATGGAAGACATTAGAAAACTCCCATTATTTTAAACAAAATCAATTAATCATTGCAAGTTCAGGCAGAAGGTAGAATGCTTTGGGGAAAAGATACCCCCTTTTTTTTTTTCCTTATATTTTTGCCTTGATATACTTGGCATAACAGATTGCACATATTTGAAGGGTAAAATTTAGTGAATTTTAACAAACACCTGAGGCCAAGAAACCAGCAGTATAATAAATACACTGAAAATAGTCATCATGCCCCAAAATTTCTGCATGCCTTTGCTTAGACTCTCTATCTCTCCACACCTATATCATTCAGGCAGATCAGCAATCAATCATTAATCACAGGTTAATGTTTTTTCTAACATTTTAAATATATTTAACCATGTTCCGTGTAGACCATTTATTTTAAGACCATTTTTTTCCTCTTGGTATCATAATTTGAAACTGATCAGGTTGTGTGTATCAATAGTTTATTCTTTCTTTCTTTCTTTCTTTCTTTCTTTCTTTCTTTCTTTCTTTCTTTCTTCTTTCCTTCTCCTTCTCCTTCTCCTCCTCCTCCTCCTCTTCCTCCTCCTCCTCCTCTTCCTTCTCCTCCTCCTCCTCCTTCTCCTCCTCCTCCTCCTTCTTCTTCTTCCTCATCTTCTTCTCCTCCCCATGAGAAGTAGTAAATAAAACTCGTATGAACATTTACAGATCGTCTTGCGTGCCTATGCTTTCATTTCTCTTGACCAAATACTTAGAAGGGTGTAATGAGTAGCTCTGCCTACTCTGCTTTGAGCTTCCAGGAGTCATGGGAGCACAACTGCCCAGGAGCTATCTTGGATCCACAGATGAAAGACACACACACACACATTAGTTCATTTTTTTTTTTAAAGATTTATTTATTATATGTAAGTACACTGTCGCTGTCCTCAGACACCCCAGAAGAGGGAGTCAGATCTCATTAAGAATGGTTGTGAGCCACCATGTGGTTGCTGGGATTTGAACTCTGCACCTTTGGAAGAGCAGTCAGGTGCTCTTACCCGCTGAGCCATCTCACCAGCCCACATTAGTTCATTTTTAACTTCCCTTATTGGCTCTATGGCTGGGCTCTTCTGAGCTTTCTGAGGCTAGTGCGCCCTTCCCTTTACTCCTAGCTCAACACATCTCTAAGTCTGCCCTCAGCTTAGTTGCCTAGTTACCTTTTGTGAAGCTCATTGGTCTTGACACTTACTAGCTGCCATTCCGTGAGCCACTATCCTTTTCCACCTATATTTTGGAAGATCTCCCCTGTATCTCTGAGTCTGTTCTGTCTCTACCAAGTATCTAGATCTCCTCCTCTCTCCTAGCCTGTGGAAAACTGAACTCACTAGTCTTTCTTTCCGCCCAACCATTGGCCACTGGCATCTTTATTGATTGGTCAAGAACCAATTGGGGACAAGGACCTTCAATGTCAATACTCACAGATTCCCAATTAAATCAAAACATCAGAACCACACCTCTACAGGAGGGGAATAGCTTGATTCTATTGTAGATGCACATTTAATTTAAGTAAACTACTTAACAGTTTCCTTGACTGTACCATTCCATGTCATCTTTGCCAGTGTAACGGGATTACATTTGTTCCTTGCCAATACTTTATATAGTCATGAAGTAGTAGTCATGAAGTAATCTACTCTAAACTCCCAGGCAGGTGTGCACATTCTTCACTACCTGCCTAGGTGTCTTGGATCCACAAATGAAAGACACACACACACACACACACACGCACACGCACACACAGCCTTCTAATGGATGAGCACTTCCAAACCTCCTCATAGCTCCATACACTCCACTCTGATATTCCTGAATTATTACTTACCAAAACCCATTTTCCATCCTGACCACCATGGACCCAGGCCTGCAACCCATGTGAACAATGACTCCAACTCATACATCTTGGCAGTGTCTCTTATCTCTCTGTCCTACATGATTCAGGCTGAGAGCTTCTTCTCCCTGGCAATGGCCACTCTCCTCTTCCTTTGCACTCCTTGCCAGGGAACCTCAAAGTCCCACCACTGTCTCCCTGCCCATCCGCTGGCTGCCAGCAACTTTATTTACAGATTAGAACCAGCTGGAGGCAGGGATTACCAGGGTCTCACAAACAGACAGGGAACCAAATTACCATAATATAAGCCATAAACCAAATCTACCACATAGTCAACCTTTAGAATTTTCATCATTCCATTAGGCACATAGATGTTATCTATTCACATGTTTCTTTGTCAATCCAACAATCATTTATGGAGGACTTAGAAAATGCAAAATAACATTTCTTAAATAAATTTGGTCCTTAATTTAAAGAAAATGTTATTGTGTTAAAATGAATACAATAAGATTAAGCATCTTTTCTATTGTAAAGGTACTGTAGTAGCATTTATTATACTTACAGTATTATGCAACCATGACCACTGTTGGCTTCAAATGGACACACACACCATCAAACCCTTCCTTCCTCCCTACTCTGTAAACTCTCTCTACAAATGCTCCTAGTCTACATATCTCATGTCAATGGAGTGATGTGCTTGTGTCTTTTTTTTCCCACTAGGTGTAATGTTTTTAAAAACTTAATCTGTGTTCAGCAAGTTCACTGAAAAGTATTCCTACACACACACACACACACACACACACACACACGTGCTCGCTGTGTTACATGGCAGTATTTATCACTCACGTAGTGATAAACCTTTGGATGGTTTCCAGCTTTGAGCTATTGTTGAATGCAGCTCATGTGAACATGATATATAGTGTCTGATGAACATTTGGGGTTTTAATTTGCCCTTCCTTATGGACTTTTATATGTGAGTTAGTTTTCCATCCACATATTTCTTTGTTGAAGTTTTATTCAAAAGCCCTTTGGCCATTTTTCAAAACTACAATTTTTATCATTCAATTGTAAAATTTTCCAATGTATTCTTACCAAGTTTGGATTTTTATTTTCATATCGTTTGGGGAAATTTTTTTTGAATTTTGATAAAATCCAATATATTTCTTTTCCTTTCATGCAATGCAAGTTTTTCAGTGTGTGTCCTAATATTTTAGAAAACTTTTCCAAGCCTTCCCAAAATGTTGAGAGGTTCTACTGCTTTAGCTGTTAAATGTAAGTTGATCCATTTAAAGTTCATTTTTATGTGGTAAGAGGTAAGATTAAGGATATCTTTTCCTTGTACATACCTTTTCACTTGTCCCATGCCCAGTGATGGCTACTCCATGTATAGATTAGTGGTGTGTTGTCCCTATTGATCTGTCCTTAAATCTAGCTCTGGTTTATCAGCCTCCCAGATGTACGGCCTGAACAGCACTTACATTGTAATATTTTAACGGTCACAGATATAGGAATTCAGCAGCGAGTCTTAGGTCCCACCTTTAGACCTCTCTCCCTTACTGAGTGCACACAAGGTACCAAATACTCTACCATCTGATAAAGCTATAAAAACAAGAAAACATACCTGGTTTTCAAGAAAAACACAGAAAATTAGCTTGCTTTATACTTTATTTACTTATTATACCAATCTTATAGCTTAAATTTCTACCTTTTTATGGAAGTGATTTTAAGAGAAGATATTGGACAAACTTTAATAGAAATGCCCACTGAATACTTGCTTCTGCCTCATACCTATGGAGTCAGTCACAAATCATAACAGCACTTGCCTATGAAACCCTGGATTCAATTACCACTATCTTATGTGTACCCATGCATGCATGCTCAAAATCACATGTACCCATAAAAGCCAAGAACCTCTAGAGTGTGTGCCATCACCAGAGATCTGTAAGCATGCAATTATGCACTAATTCACTCTCTAGAATACAGGGGGGGAGGTTCCCTCTTTCAGAATTCACTCGCAATAGTTTGTATAAGCTCATTACTACGAGATGAGAGCCATAGGAATGCTAGCTCTTTCAATTCTTACTCTGGCATTAAGCATCCTGGTCAATAATTCCCCCCAACCCCGAGATCTGTATTATATGTATTTAACCCAGATACTCATAATAGTTGAAGATATTGAGGTAAGTAACATACAGCCTGGATTTGCCCCAAGTACTTCTCAACTCTTAGTCAGGAGGAAAGGGGGAAAGAAAAGCACTGGTCCAAAGACTACACGATCCTCAGCAGTCACCAACTCAGAGGTATCGAGTACCTGCAGTGTTCATGCAGGGCAGAAGATGTCAGGAACTCGGATCTTTGTATCAGCACTGGGATAACATGAACACCCTCAGCCTAACTTACTTCTTTGAAACTCACAAAGGTGACCATCACACTCTTGGCTTAACCCACATTTAAAAAACAAACAAACAAACAAACAAAATAAAAACGCTCTGACTTAGTTGCTACCATGTGATAATCAGGAAATTCCCTATAAACATAGATTTCCAGCATCTTTCTGAAAGCCAGAAGGCATGGAAAACCTGGGCTTACAGTCTAGGCGGCGACCATCCGTTAGCCTCCAGCATCAGCTGCTCTTCATGAGATCAGATGTTTCAACTCCTGTCGACATTGCTAAAGATGTCTTTCCTACTTTGATTCTCTGCGGCGGGATTTTTTTTTTTAAAAGCTGGGTTCACCTTGGTGTCTTGTGAAGAGACTTAGAAATGATTGGCTCTCATGGCTCACCTCTTTATATAATCCATCTCGGGGATACAGAGCAGATCTGGGATTTTTGGTAAACTCCCCGGGCAGTATTGTTCTCTGATTAAGATGGAGGGCCAGTTAGACACATCATTTAACCTGTATGTGCATCACCTGGCAGTTCTGCTCAACTGCGGCTTGTGATCTAGGCCGTTTAGGATAGGACCTTGTAGTCTGCATTTGTGACCCGTTCTTAATTCTGCTGGCGCGGCTGGTCTGTGGGTCTGGCGTTGACGAAGACTCCAGGACACTGGTACTCATTTGGTTTGTGTTTGAAACCCTAAAATACACACTTAGGTTTCAAGCCCAGTGGAAGCACATTCTAACATCACAGTTACTACAGATGGCCAATGGGGGCATCCAACTTGTTTTTCACTGTTGAGGCTATTGTCTCAAATTTGGTTACTCCAACTCCTTCTTTGTAGTGCGGGTCCTTGATTGACTCTGATTTCCATGCCATCTTTGCCAGAGATGATACACTATATCCCTGTCAGGAATTTCCCATCTTCTGACATATTTAGGAAATAGCCAAAGCCAACAGTTTGACAAGTACTGGTTGAATTGTGTGTGCTGTTTGTTTGTTTGTTTGTCAGTTTGACACAAGGTAGAGTCCTCTGGGAAGAGGGCTTCATAATTGACAAAAACCTTTTATTATATTGGCTAGTAGACAAAACTGTGGGGCATTTATTTATTTATTTATTTCTGATTAATGTGGAAGAAGGGTGCAGCCCACTGAGGGTGATGTCAACCCTGGGGAGGTAACCCTGGATTGTACAAAAGAGAAAGCTGAGGGATATATGCAGAGTAAGACAGGCGATTCCTCCATGACCTCTGCTTCAGTTCCTGCCTCGACTTCCCCCTCATGATGTACTGCAGGCTGGAAAAGGAAATAAGCCCCTCCCTCTCCTCCTAAAGCTGCTTTTGGTGATGGTCTTTCTCCCACCAATAGAAAGCAAACCAGAACGCTGTGTCTATATGACATAGGAGCATTTTATTGGGTGGGTTCCAGCATGTCCCAGAAGGCCCAGGGTAATCATTCTCAACCCCCAGCATGCAACAAAGGGTTTGGAGAGTTTCCTAAAACAGCTTTTTTTTTTTTTTTCTTTCCACTCCAATCTGACATTTTTGGTTTAGAGAAGACAGATAATTTTTGCATTTCCAGGAAATTCCAAGGAGATGCTCACAGTCCTGCCTATCTGTTTTTTTTTTTCTTTTTCTTGTAGAAATGAAGGGAAAGCTTGTGGCACAGGGGCCCCCTTTGCCTTATCATATCAGCTTCTTGCTTTATTACAGTTACAGTTTGTGTTCCCAGATAAGGTTTTACTCAAGAGAAGGTTACTAGAAAACACAAGTTTAAGGCTAAGAACTTGTCATGCAAGGGTAAGAACCTGACTTCAGACCCCTAGTGCTCAAGTAAATGTGGGTGGGCATCGGGGCTTGACTGCAAATCCCGATGTACAATGTGCAGAGGCAGAAAATCTTTGATGCAAACTGGCTAACTGATGAGGTGCTTCAGGTTCAAGTGGAGACCCTGCCTCAGTCCATAAGGTGGAGAGTGAGGAAGACTCCATTGTAGACACAGGCACACACATGCATACACACGTGAATATGTACACATGTGCACAAGGCACAAACGTGCATACTCGTGAATATGTATACATATGCACACAGGCTCATACTCCAAATATAAATATTCATATCATTTTGTTATTGCTTTTAATTCATAAAATCTATGGGAAATAGATATAAAATTTGTGGGAAGGTATCAATTTAATACAAATGAAATAGATTATTTGGTGCCTGTGTATGGACAAATTATTGTCCTTTTGTGTGACCCTCTTTAGACATAAGCTGTGTGTTGTGTTCAGTTATAATGAAAATAAGTCAAAGAAAGTATAAGTGCATAATCAGTTGCTGAAGACCTTTCTATACGAGGAAGTGCAGTTGGGAATTAGATGCTGTTTTATGGCTGAATAGAATCCTATGTTGGAGCCTCTTTCCAAGACTCTAGTGAGCACAAAGGGAGGAGCGAGCTAGAAAAGTTTGTATTCTCAGCTTCTTCAAGGAGAGGAAAAACTAAGGAAAACATTTGTGAATGTTTTCTTACTTGAGCTGTCTTAGTTTGGATTAGATCCAAGGGCTTCTACCACAGGCAGCACACCACTGCCATCCACCAGGAGGGTCTTCCTTTCACAGACTACAGAAGAATGTACCCCGGTACCTTGGTTTCTAATTGCCATGATTAAAGACTCTGACTGAGGCAACTTACAGGAGAGAGCGTTGAACTCACAGTTCAGAGTAGTCTGTCACCATGGGTAAGTTAAGGCCATAGGAACTTGCATTAGTTGGTCACCTTATGCCCTCAATCAGAAAAGAGCAACCAAGAATGCATGCATACATGCATGCATACATAGCCCTCATTTTGCTGTCTCCATTCGTACAGTACGGAATTTCCTGCCCTAGGTGTGATTCTACTCGTAATTAAGATGGATCTCCCTACACAAATGAACATAATCAATATTCAGAGAGATTCTATAAAGACTAGGCTGGCTAGAACGTGAGACTCTGGCCTCAGCTTCAAAGTGCTGGGATTACAGACTTGTCACCACATCCTGAATGGTAGGCAAATTCTTAAATGTGATGTGGGTGGCAGCCTGCTTTTGTCTTTAATAGAAACCAAGAGTAACAGAAACATTAGTACCTGAATAGTATACTGGGATCTGTTCTTTTAGAATGGGCGTCACCTTTAAACGTGACTGCGTTTCTTTAACATAAACTGTGAATTTCATTTTTAACCTCGGCTTCCAAAACTCACACTAATACACCACCAAATTTAGAATTTGACAATAGACTAAGTACTTGGATAAGAAAAAGCATATTGTTGCCAGAATAGCTGCAAAAGGGATCTTTAGGGCAAGAAGGGTGGGTGGCTACAGGTTCCTGAACTTAAAAATAAGACATATTTTGGGAGCAAATTTTAAAAAGTCCATGCGTTCTTTAACGTTTTTATGAGGACAAAACACGGGCTGTCATCTTTTCTTATCTGGGAAGGCTAAGCCAATATCACTTTTTTCTTGAGCAGCTTCCGTAGTGGTTTCTACTCCAAGGATCTACATTTTTACATCTAACAAACCATAGACTTCATTTGAGCTACTCCAGCCTATCAGAAGCGTTAGAAGGCGGTGGACTGGCTGAATGACCTACATAGGCTCTGCCTTGCAAGGACTGCCAGCGATCACCCGGTATGCGCCCTCCTCACAGAACTCTCCTTTTCCTCTAGGTCCCGCCTTGGTTCCTGGAGGCAGCCGTGCCAGGCTTTTGCAGGCGGCTGCAGGCTGTGGGCACTCGTTGCTCCAGCTCACCCTTTCACCCCTCCTTCACCCCGGGAGTGCCACGCCGGGTGGCGCGGTTTTTCTGACCACTAGGGAAGCTGGGCAGGCGAGGCCAGGAATTACAGGGCCTCCCCGCTTTGGCGAGCCCTCGCATCTGCATCCTCCTGAACCCAGCCACTGTCCTGAAGCTCTAGTGGATTCGAAAGAGGCAGGATCTCCCAGGCAGCCGGCTGGGCTCCAGGGAGGCCTGAACTTATTTCCCACCCCCCACCCCCCCAACCCCGATCCCCATTTGAACTCCCTGCTTCGGGCCTGGGAGACGCCCCGCAGACGAGCCAGCAGCCCCAAGCACGCAGAGTTAGAGCGCTCCGTAGCGGAGGGCGCGCGCCGTCCAGTCGCCCGGGACATCCCCGAGGCGGAGACCGAGGCGAGGGCAGCGGGGGGCGGGGTAGGGTCGGCAGCACCGAGCGCAGCTCCTGGACCCTGGTAGCCCGCCCGGAGACTGGCAGAGGCGGAGGGCGCGGCTCGGGCGCTGGGGGGCGGGGTCTCGGGCGTTGATTGGTCTGTATCTGGGGGCGGGGCTCAGGGGCGGGTCCGGGGTGGGGCTGGCGCCAGGCGCTGGAGCTGCGCGGCTCAGGGAGAGGAGTAGCTAGCAGCTGGAGCCGAGTTGGAGGAAGCAGCGGCAGCGGCAGCGGCAGCGGCAGTGGTGAGGACGGCTGTGCAGCCAAGGGACCGGGACAGCGAAGCGACGGCAGGTCGCAGCTGGATCGCAGGAACCTGGGAGCTGGGAGCTTGAGAGGCCGCTGAAGCCCAGGCCGGGCAGAGGAAGGAAGCGAGCCGACCCGGAGGTAGGCGGCGGCGGCGGGTCCCGGTGTGCCCGGGAGGGGGAAGCGGTGCGAACGCGCACGGCCGCTGCTCTTCCTGTCACCGGCAGCCACTTCTGCTGCCGAGCCACTCAAGGGGAAGCGAGCAGGCTGCCAGCTCCTAGTCGCCAGCATCTCTCGGCCACTTGGAAGCCTTCTCCGGCCAGTGGCCAGCCTGTTTGGTCGCAGCCACCTCCTGCTTTCATTTCCTCCGTGCCACCCCGGTCGGGCTGTGCTCGTTGCCGGGCGCGTTCGGTCCCGGAGTTGCCAGCGGTCACCGGCTCCCCTCCTCCTCCTCCGTCACCTCAGGCTTCCGAGGGTCCCCCATTGCCCTGCAGCTTTCTGAAGCCGGGAGCGCGCGAGGAGAGTGCCTGGAGCGTTGCCTTTGCGTTAGCGCCGCGTACCCTCCAGGCCCGGAGCCACAGCCGGGGTCTCCGGCCCGGCTGGGCCATGGTGGTCCCCGGAGCTCGCCCCCAGCCCCCGCCCTCCGAAGTTTGCCTCCCTCCTCTTCCGGGGTGGGGGAAGTGCGCCTCGGGGCGGTCGGTGGCTGGGGCTCTAGCTCGGCGTCTGGCGCCCGCCGGGCTTGGGCAGGTTGCTGGAGGCATAATGAGTGGGATCCTGGCACCGCCCGGAAATCCAGCTTTTCCTAACGCGGGGCGACCCTGGAAGGACCTGCCCAGCACTAAGCTGCCGGCCAGGGAGAACCGGCCCGCGTGCAAGCCGGAGCTAAAATATCTGGGGGAATTGTCTGCAAGCCACTTCCTTCCCAAAGGCAGAAACTGCCCGGCAGATCACGAGACAAAGAGAATAGAAACGCTCTGACCAGGCACGCATGTACAGAAATGCATTTTAGTAACCAGCTTTCGCGCACAATAACGCAAGGGTGTGAGCGGAGTGGCTGTGACATGTTGAATGCTGTGTGCCAGCACTGGATTCAGGGGAATTCTGCTCCTGGCGCTAGTAATACCGGAAAGGTCTCACTTCCACCGTTAATTCTTGAAGAAGCTGCAGGCTCTATTGCTGTACTGGTGTGAATTTATGCTTTATTTCGGGGTTTCATTATTTTTAGGACTTAATTCCCCCCCCCTTCTTTTCCTGTCTTTTTCCTCTTTGTCAGAGACAGTGTGAAATAGGAAAGGATGAAGCAGTTCCGGGTTTTGAGTGTAGCATGAGATTGTCATTTCAGTGAGATCGAGTTTCAAGTTTTAGGTCGTAGGGTTACTCACAAAGCTGGTTGACCTAGGCTCCTTGTGCAAGCCTCTCTTAATATTTCATTAGCTTGTGTTCCGTGTTGGGCACTTGGAAGATAGTAAATTATGAGCTAAGAAAGCTTGTAGTAGGCAGATGGGTCTATTTCTGCTCAGAGCAGATTGATTGCTAAAGTAGATAATCATTAGGACTTCAGGGCCTTCTGCACAGGTGAGACGTCCATGCATTGTTCACTGAGCAGGGAACCAGCACCCCAAGAGTCAGTCTCTCTCTCTCTCTTTTTCTTTCCTTTTCTTTTTTGACAGTTGCACTCAAGCAGATCATTTTTCTGAAGCACACACGTTGCTTAAACTTTGGAAAACATGTGCTTTTGCTTATTACAAAGAAAATGTTCCTGGTTTTTCTTGTGCCTCTTGCCGTTCAAAGGCAGGTTTAAATGGAGGAAGCTCCTTGTCTTGCAGGGGTTCTGTGCCATGCCACTGCTGGCTGCCTTCCTCTAAGTGCCTGTTGCAGGCCACACCACTTTTCCATAGCAGTCTGTCAGCGTTTACGATTTGAAGAAAGTTGGATGGAGCTGATAACTGGCTCTCAGACTGTTGTGGGAGTTTGCTTTTAACTTTCATCTCGCACCGGGACCTGTTCCTAGTTGCATAACAGAACTGCCATGTGCACATTGTTATCTGTCGTTTTATTTGCATTTTTATGATAGCATTCTGCTTTTTCACATCTGGGATGCACTGCAGTCATGTAAAAAGAAGTATTTCACTGCCCACTGATTCGATGTATTGTTTTCTTTAGCTGTGTGTGTGTGTGTGTGTGTGTGTGTATGTGTGTGTGTCTTTGGTACATTTCTAGTATAAAGTTAGTTTGGGAAAATGGAGCAATTGAACACAGAAATAGGCATTTTGGCAGTTGATGGTGGGTGGTGTGCATGCATCTTTTGGAAATGCTAATTACACCTGATCAGTGCACCCCTTGCCCTTTTGTTCTTTTATTAAGTATATGTTAATTGTATACAACTGTGGAGTTTTGGGGGGGACATTTTTCTACATGCATGTACCATAGTTTGTTCATATTCATTCTCCCATTAGCCTTTTCTTGTCTCTTACCCTTTTAGGCTAATCTCTCAAAAGGCTTTGAATCTTAAGTTCAAGTTTATTCAACTTGAACTTTAAAATAGTGGCTCTTCCTTTAAGCTGTTCCCAAGAACACCATGGAATGTGAAGTTTGTTGTGTTGATTGACATTTCTTCTCTGCCCCTCTTACTCCTGAGTAGTTCAACGAAGTGTTGTAAAAGGCATTCACTTTGAGAAAATTATCCATATACTTGTTAAAGTAGGAGGGATTCTGGTTCAGATTTTATTGTGTTTGCATTTTTGACTTGCAAAATGTGTTTTATTGGATAAAGAGATAGTGAATGAGTCACCTGGGAAAATAGACTCATGGGCAAGTAGTCTGTACAAGCTGAGCTAATGTTTGCATGTGCGCTTTTACTTTGAATCTCTCATGAGTAAGATGTGCACATGCAGAAGGAATTAGCTCCTATCAGTCTATTAGGCACATTAAACAGGTCGAGCATAAACTCCTTTGCATGATGTAGGGCTTTGCTAGCTAAGGCAAGAGATCCTGGCGAAGCTCTGAAAACCAGAAAGTCACCTGTCAGTCGAAGGGATTATTAGCTATATGTGTGAGAATGTATCAGTTCGGAGGCAGTGTCTCATGCAGTCCACCCTGGCCTTGAACTCTTAATATAGCAGAACTTGACTTTGTACTCTTCAAGTCATTCACCTCTACCTCCTAAGCCCTGGGATTACAAGCTTGTGCCACCAAACTCAACTGTTAGTTTTTTGTTTTTTTTGTTTTTTTTTTTAAGACAGTGTAAATTGCATCTTGTTTTGTAAATCGCTTGTGATTAACTTTTAAACACTCATATTTTATTGCAATTTTTAAAGCCTCCTTTGACTCCTCTCTAATGAATTTTTTTGTGTGTGTGCGTGTGTGTGGGTCATGGTTTTGCCAATACTCTTATTGAAATCACTTGCCTAAAGTACTGGCAATTAAGGCCGTTTCTTGTACACTAAGCCAAGTAAAAACTTAAAGCTCATCTATCTGGCCTATGCTACTCCTCCCCCACCCCCCGCCCCCAACCTCCCAGTTTCTGGAGAAATGTGCAATGAGTGTAGTACAAGTTTACTGAAGAAAAAAAATAATTGTAAAGATAGCACTTAGTTCTGCCACTATTGCATACCTTAAAGTAAATCCAATATATACCCATAAGCACCTGTAGTCAAAATAGTTCTCAGGTTAATGATCACCTGGGGGAGAATTGAAATCATAGGAGCCTGGCCAAAGGGTCAGGAGGCTCTGAGTGCCAGTGGGTGTTGTGAGGAGTTACAGGCGCGGTGTCTGGCCAGCGGTTCAGCCTTTGCCCCTTGCCTTCTTCCTGGAATGCCTCTGTGGTCCTGACTGGGCTGGTCCCAGGAGGACCCAGCTGCCTTCATTCTCTGGGGGCATTGTATGACTGTGTTCAGTTTTTCCTCTTTGAGGGAAGCTGAGGGAGCAGCCATGAAACCCAACTAGACAACAAACAGTGTCTGGACTCCCACCTTGTGCCCTGCCACCAGTCACAATTCTGTCCCCCTCCCACACATACGCCCCCTGACCTCTCCTGAGCCACCTTCCCACCTTGGGTCTGGAGAGAGAATTAGTTGGGCTAAGTCCACAGGCAGGCTCTATCTGACTCTATTTACAGCTAGAGTTTTATTTTAGGTAGCTTCAGGCTTCTTTTAGAACTGCTTGCAGCATTGAAAGGCAGTGCAAGAGAAAATTCCTGGCACCTGTCTGTTTCTGCAAACAGCGGTGACATTCAATGCCGATATTGCTAGCAGTCCTATTGTTACCAAGAGCAGAACAAGAGTGCCATAACTGCAGTTGACTGTCACTTCAGGCACGCCTATTAACTTTACTTCTTTTCTCATCTGCAAAATGGGGCCAAGAATTACACTAGAGCGGTTGTAAGGGTTCATGTCAAATTTCTAGAATTGTGCTTGGCGCACTACAAGCACAGAGGCAGTGTTATTGTGTTAAGCTTCGACTGAGAAGCACGGCGGTACGTGCTTTTGTGATGGGGGGGGGTCTCCTATAGTTACATATCTAGGCATAGACCAGGGCAGCCACTGTTAATGCAAGTCACAATTCACCCTTCCCGCTGTGAACTTAAAGGACTACTGTTGCTTCCTCACAAGAAGAAGAGCTTTCGGGCCTCTCCCTCAGTTCACACCTCCCATTGACTCCCTTTCAGTCCCTCTCCACTGTAGTCATGCAGGGAGCCAGCATGCTGCCCTCTTCTGGGTGGTGGAGGATCTCTTCCTTAGCCCATAAATAACATGGCTCTCAGTCCTAGCTCTCTCCATCATGACCCTCTCAGTCTAGAAGGGCTGCTGCGGGTGGGCTGGGGTAGCTCTCTCCACTCCTCTTCTTGGTGTGCTCAGGGACGCCCAGTGTTGTAACTGCTTTGCAGTTCGTCTCTTTAACTGTGTCACCTGGGCGTGTACTCACTAGCCCCATAGGGCTTGCAGGCAGGAATTACAGCCTCCACACCCTACTTAGCCACACTGGCTACCCAGCCCGGAGTGTGACAGCAGGCAGCACATTTGGCTTAGCGTGTTGGTTTGGAAGTGAATTGAGACGTTAGATGCCGGCTACATTGGGCCCGTCTTTCCCGTCCTCCCTTACCTGAGGTTACTTGGTGTCCCCACCACTCTGTATACACACACACACACACACACACACACACACACACACACACACACACAGAAGCTGTTTGCCAGGATCGGGGTAATAGTTTGTAACTTCCAGGATTTTGAAAGGTAGACAGATTTTTCAAGTAATGATTCTTGTTTTTATAAAAGACTGTATAAGTTGAGGTGGGAAGTTTGTGCAAGATTCTGAGCTAGCCCACTAACCGGGGGAAGGATTACACATGGTGGTGTGGGCTGCGCACCCAGAGTCTTCTTTGTCTTAACTACAGACACTTTTGTTGCTGCCCCCACTGTCTGACCACTAATTTTATCACAGGATGGCAATGCACAAGTAGACAAATATCATCCTAATTTTTTTTTTAAAAAAATGCAATTTGAAGATAACCATTATTTCTACTCCCCAATCAGGTTTTCCAAATCCTGTCCTTTGTAAAAGGTGGGTAGAGTATGGCAGCAGAACTGGAGGGCCTTTCAGAGAGTTTGTTTGCCTCTTTTCCATCAGGCCTGCAGGTTAGAAGGTTAAAAAAAAAAAAGAAAGAAAGAACCTATTTTCAAGCCATTGCACATTAAACAGTCATGGATTTCTACTTGTCAAGCATCAGAAACAATTATATTTGAGTAAATGAGAATTTCTCAGTATGTTAACAAGAGAAAGAAAATCTGCTTTCAGCGAGTGGGCTTGTAGACAGGTTAAAAAACTGGAGCAAAATAAGTCCTCTTAAAGGAATTATGGACAGTTGCATATGATTTTGCATAAAACCAAGTTTTGTAATTTCTTTACAGAATTCCATTATGCTTTTTGGGGGTGGGGAGTATACCATATTCTATTAGCTTAGAGCTTATATCATAAAATTGTCTAGGCTATCTGAAAGTAATATTATGTTGATGATGATGTAGCTGATAACCTTAACTCTGTGAATCTGGGTGGGCAGGTGTTTGGATCTAAAGAGGCATGATTTAATGAAAGGGGAAACATCTGTCAAAACTCCAAATTGACTTCAGAAGAGTCCCACGGGCACTTCCACATGCTTCAGGCTGCTGGGTGTTCTTGGAGTCCTGGGGACAATTTGAGGAAGAGCTTGCCAATAGTCATCCTCTAGCTGTGACAGCCCTCATGACTCTGGATAGAGGCTTCACTTATCTCCCCAGGGAGGAGCGAAGCTGTTAGGCATTGTGCAATGGGAGGCTCCGGAGGGTGACATGGGCAGAGAGGCCAAGAGGGATACAGGTGGCAGGAGCTACGTTTGTAGGACACGGAAGGGCAGGATTCCAGAAGCGATTTGCTCAGGATCCCTTTATTCACTAATTTATGGGCTTCTTAGGCAAGGTTGCATTTTAATGAAGTGCTTCGTAGAAGCCCATTTGCATGGTGTAGGTGCCCAGTCGCTCCTGCACTTGGCAGGCATGCTGCCCAGTTATTATTATGGCTTCTTTTTGTGCAGGTGTGTGGGAGCCAGACCCACTCACCCGCGTGGCTGCTGTGAAGGCAGATCCAGGAAACTCTCATGGGGGTCGGGGCCAGTGTAGTCAGGACACTGCCTTGTTGATATTGCTTCTGTGGCTAAGTTGCATCTTACCCCCTCCCGCCCCCAACCACCGGACAGTCTAAACCCAAGGAGTTCAGAAGTAAGTTATGGTGGTGTTAAAAGGGGCTGGAACTGAGTTTAGATTCTACCTCAGGCGCTGAGTGTCGACACGTCGGAGATACTTAGCTCTGACTTCTTGTTGAGTGAACATGTCTGTAGTACCCTGGTTATCTTGGGTTGATGGAGACCCAGCTCCCAGTAAAGTGTCACGTGATAGCTGTGATAACAGCCTCGTTTAAATGGGTATGGCAGGCTAAAGAAAGGGCGCAGGGTGTGCAGGCAGAGAGGAGGGCTTTGGCCCAGCCAAGGTCTCCCTGAGCCTTGTCACCACCTGATGAGGTCCCCACCCAAATAAATGACTTATCTGTGCTCTCTCAAGTTTTACTTCACTGGCACTGAGTCACTGCTCGCCTTGACTGCTAACCTTAACGGTCTGCATTGATCTTCCTGGCCACATTTGGGGCATCTCAGAAGACAGACAGGCTCTCCTTACAATCCCTGAGCCATAAGAGATCTAGGCTTTCTTTATGAGACTAAGACCCAGAGTCCTGCAGAGGTCTTAAGATTCTTCTGATAGTGGCTGTGGCAGAGCATTTGCTGAAGCCCCAAGGTCTTCTGGGGCGGGGATTTTTTTTTTCCCAGACTGCTCCAGCTATCAGACTCCTCCCAAGTTTCACGCCCCCCCCCCCCCCCGTGCAGACTTAGCCCCAGGCGCACTCAATAGGATCTCAGGTTTAGAAGCCCTTAAAAGGAGGGGAGCAGGTTCTGTGTATCCTGTGTGGAACATGCCTGGCTATATTGTTGTGCTGTGTGCTGGGGTTTGTTACTTGGTTGCTGGGGGCTGGAGGCACTGCATTTCCTGTTCTACCAAGAATCCCACCAAACTGGTCTTCCGGGTGGTTGAGATTGAGGAAGTGCTAGGCACCAGCTGGCAGAAAGGTATCTACCCGGGGCTACTGATTTAGGACTTTCCCCCCTCCCCCAAAGACACACATTGCCAGGAAAAGCTAACAAAAATTTCAGGGCAGATTTGAAGGAATTAAATTATTCTTAGGCATATTGCCTGGTTTCCAAGCATTTAGGGATATGTAAATTTTCATGTTCTTTGGAGCTCTGTGTCTCTTTTGTACAGAGCACATTAGTACAAAAAAAAAAAGAGAGAGATTTGCTAGTTCTACATTTTTGTGTGAATTTATGCAATGAATATTTAATTTGATTCTGGATCTTTCAAAGGAGAGGCCTTCTTCAAATGTAATATAGCTTATTTTTCTCATAAGCACCACTGGCTGCATTAATTTTTTTCTCCCTCTGATGCCTGAAGTGCAGAGTACTACCCCAGATTAATACTCCTGCTCCACAAAGATTTCCAGTGTTTGTTTTTACTTCCTTTGAATATGCAGCCCTCTTTAGAGTGTTATTGTCTACGGTAAGAGGCTTTAGCCATGTGAAGTTGAATACTTTACACTTCTGAATGCCAACATCACAATTAATCTGTGATTAGATTTTGCTTCTTAAGATGCCTAACCCGACAACGATGACGGCGAGTGCCTGGAGAACTCAGCCTCTCTAGGGCTGCATGCACTCTGCAGACTTAGAAAGGTCCCCTTGACACGGCACCCTGAGATCGCTTAGCTGTTCTTTGAGTTGCTTCGCTGTACCATTGGTGAACTGGAACCTTTAGCTTGAGTTTAGCCTCCGCAGGTGACACTGAGGAGTACAGCGGGGTGTCACGTGCATCTCTGCTGCATGCTGTCCTGTTAGCTATCCACGATGACTCCCAGTTCTCTTAACTTTGGCTCACCAATGGCTCTGTCCTCAGTTTGCTCTGGCAATAAAAAAGAAAATAGTTTTCATCACCCTGGCCTCCACCAAACCTGTTTTACATAGTACTTCCGTAGCAGCAAGCATGGCTACTTCCTTTTGTTTCTTAACTCAAGAAATGAAGCCTAGTTACCATCCTCATTACTGGCCTGCAAGCCTGGGATCTCAGACACTGAGGGTTTCTGGATGAGCAGAGGCCTGAATAATGATCAGGCCAGAATTCAGTTTCCCATGTGTGGGGTTTTTGCAAGGCTGTGACCTGGGGGGATCCCCTGTGTTTACTTCGTATCTAAGCCTTGACTTCCCTTCTCAGTGTGACTGAACCACGATGTTTTTGTATCTGTGGATTTCTACCTCCCTCTTTTTGTCTCTGTCTCTGTCTCTGTGTGTGTGTGTGTGTGTGTGTGTGTGTGTGTTTGTGTGTACTCTTGTGTGTTTTTCACAACTTTATTTGCAGCTACTCACAAAACCTCAGGTATACTCCTGACTTGAGCCAGAGTTTTTGGCACCTCTGCAGTGGATGCTTCTATCCCATGAGCCCATCTGTCCTCGGCTTTCCTTCGCCTGATGTTGGTAGGGAATTCCCCAGCAACACAGGATCAGGCACTTGATGCTCCTGCTTCCCCCAGAGAGTGTTTTTCACCTTCCACAGCGTCTCCCTTCATACTGTCCTACTGTGGTATGGTATGCGCCTTTATGGACCTGCCACTGCCTCTCTAATCTCTGTCCTCGCTTTTCTCAGGAACCCCCTCCGTGCCTCCCCCCCCCGCATTGAGGTCAGACTGGGATTCCGCTAGTGCAGCTTCTCCACAGCGCCCATGCTGTGCTCACTTACACGTGGGGACTTCCATTTCCTGTTGTAGTTGGTGTACATTTCAGGTGGCCCTCTTGTCTTCCCACCCCAGGTTCACTGTTCCCTCTTTGTCTTCTGATGGATGGATGAAACTGCCTGTGCTCCTTTCTATCCTATGGCATTTGCTTGGTCTCGTCTGTACCCAGGATCATGCCACACATTCCATTCTGTCTGCAGATTCCTGCAATTTGATGTGGTCTCTCTCTCTCTCTCTCTCTCTCTCTCTCTCTCTCTCTCTCTCACACACACACACACACACACACACACACACACACTTGAACCCCATGGCAATCTGTGTCAGCGTCTATTGTGGCATCTACCTAATGTTTTGGTTCCTTGTGTACTAGCCTTATCTCTGGGACATTGCCACATGCTAGCACTTCTACCCCTGTCCCGCCCAGTGTTCTTAGAAGGCAGGGACTGTCTTACTAATTGTGGTTTTGTATACTATGTCAAGCACTATCACACCGGCCTGTGTATGCCGTCTGCCAGATTGATTAAGTACTTGTTGAATGGGGGATAGAAATTCAAATCCACACAGATGGCCGAGTGTGACGTTCATTCATAAGCCTTGTTTTTGCTTTGCTAGGTGAAGCTGAGAGTGGAGCGTGGCAGTAAAAATCAGACGACAGATGGACAGTGTGACAGGAACGTCAGAGAGGATTGGGCCGCGCTGCGAGAGTCAGCCTGGAGTCAAGGTGTTGACAAGCTGCTGAGAAGGACACGTGGGAGGACGGTGGCGTGCGGAGGGAGAGCCCTGTCTTCAGTCACCCCGTTGATGGAGGACAGATGGACAGCAGCCGGATGGCCAGTCACCTCTCTTAAACCTTTGGATAGTGGTCCTTTGTGCTCTGCTGGACACCTGTTGGGGATTTTAGCCCATTCTCTGAACTCACTTTCCCTCAAAACGTAAACTTGGACGGCAGGCAGCGTGTGGCAGGGCACCAGAGCAGCAGACATGAGTGCAGAGGCCTACCAGTACAGAGCACTGTACGACTACAAGAAGGAGCGCGAGGAAGACATCGACCTACACTTGGGGGACATACTGACTGTGAATAAAGGCTCCTTAGTGGCACTTGGATTCAGTGACGGCCAGGAAGCCCGGCCTGAAGAGATTGGCTGGTTAAATGGCTACAATGAAACCACTGGGGAAAGGGGAGACTTTCCAGGAACTTACGTTGAATACATTGGAAGGAAAAGAATTTCACCCCCCACTCCCAAGCCACGGCCCCCTCGACCTCTTCCTGTTGCTCCCGGTTCTTCAAAAACTGAAGCGGACGCGGAGCAGCAAGGTCAGTGTGGTGAGTGGCTGGTTACTTAATGACCTTTTGATTCATTTTCATTTATTATTATTATTATTATATTTTAATTGCTAAGACCTTAGTCGTCTTTGAGCTAGGATGCTTAGGCTTTGAGCTGAAAGTCATTTTGGCAAATTGACCTGAACTGGTATATAGTGTATAAAAGTTTGGTCAGTCATTTCATGCCTGGAAGTTTGCTTAAGTTCGTATGACTTGGGAGATGGTGTCTGAGAGCCGGTTTTGTGAGTGCCACTAAGCTCTCTAACTGCAGTGGCCATTGAATTCACCCATACAGACAATTCTTATAGTTCTTCTTGCTTTGGGAAAGCAAAGGGTAGGTCTAATATAAGCCTATGCAATGTCAGTGTGGTTTGTATGGAAAAATGTAGTCTTAAAGTGACCACAGAACTCAGCAGAGAAGAAACCATTGTTTTTCTAACCCAGCCTCGGCCTCTTGGCTTCCTCTCTAGGCTTGGAGTTAGCATAAAAGGAACGGGGTTTCTGTTCCCACAAGGGCAGTGCAGTACCATTGTGGCAGTGATGCCAGTAGTCTGCCTGGCCTTCCTGAGAAGAAACTCGGGTTCACTGGGTACTTCTCTTAAATGGAAACCGCCTCCATTCAAAGTCCTCATGCTGGGAGCTAGCCCACGCTTGGCCTTGGCTTGGGCACGGGCACGGGCACGGGCATGGGCACGGGCACAGGCACAGCTGTTTCTTGGTACGTTTCTTCTATTCAGTTTCTTCCTGCAGAGAGCTTTATGTTCAGCTTTGGTGTTGCCTGTTCTGTCAGACCCCGTTTCTTACTTACTAGTAAATCTCGGGCTGCACAGGGCGATTCTGGAAGGGCTTCTGATAACAGCGTCAGGCTTTCCCAGATGAAGGAGCGACTAAGAATAAAGAGGCGAGGATCTCAAGGGTGAGAGGAGAGCTTCCTTTTAACACTAGGCAACGGAACTTGAGAACGTAGTGTCTGAGTCAAAGAACACACCCAAGCTACCCGCAAAGGGATATTTGGAGAACTTTATACTATATTTAATCATAACAAATAATGTAGTTTTAAAAACTATACTAAGAAAAAAAAACTTTTTCTTTGCATGCAAATCAAAATGCTTTGAATGTGTGCATGTGTTCTTGGCATGTACACTAAGTACTGTGTTTCTCCCATATTATAGTTTAGCAGACTGAAGATAATCAGGTCACTTTTTTCTCCTTCAAATAACATGTGTTCTGACCTGACTTCTCTCTTCTTTGTCGTTGTTTTGAAAGATTTACTTATTTTTATTTTATTTTTATGTGTGCGAGCCTGACTGTGTATATAAATATGCACCATAGGCATGCAGGTGCCCATTGATGTCAGTAGGGGGCATTGGATGCCTGGAACTGGAATGACATGAAGTTGTGAGTTACCATGTGGGTGTTGGGTGCTGCACACAGGTCTTCTGAAAGAGCAGCAAGTGCTGGTAATTGTGGAACTCTCTCTGTCTCTGGCCCTTCAGCAGCAGCAGCAGTTGAAGAAATAGGAGCTCCTTCTCCTTTTTTGTTAAACTTAGAAACAGATAAATTGGTTCATTTAAGAAAAAAAAAAATGACTTCATTGCACCCAAAATATAAAGGGTTGCAGAACCATAAAAAAAAAAAAAAAAAAAAAAAAAAACCCAGTTAAATTAGAGATGATTCATAAGGTGGGGTTGTGGGTGCCAGGGCATAATTACTGACAAAAAAGACTTTGTGAAATAGCTTCTAAACAAAATTGCATGTGATAGCTGCCATCCGGTGTAAGTTTATTCAGCTGTCATACCCAGTCAAGGGACAGGACTAATAGGCACAGAACTTTCTTTTTTGTAAGGTGCTGCATGTTTGTTGTGTTTTCTTTTTCTTTCACTTTTCAGCAGTGAGGTTTTTAACAGCCTTTTTATTCTTCTTTTTGATATGTGGAAAAAGGGAAAAATAATAATAAAAAAATTCAGTAGGATTCAAGAGGAGACCCATGATAATGTATGTGGAAATATTGGGGGGGAAAGGGGGCCTGAATATCAATGAGAGATTTGAAAGAGCCGAAAGGTTGGGAAAACAGTGGAACGAGGGGGTCACCAGGTGGGCGTTGTACTCGACATTCATTACATACTCCAGAAACATTAGCCTCATATTCTCATTGAAATATGATTCTTGTGACATGCATGCGAGGTCAGCAGCTCCCATGTAGGTACAGATGCAGCTTTCTTTTGCCCAAGTAAATATTCATTTCCAAAGCTTTTGTAGTGGAAAATTATGTGGAGGCAAGGAAAGGGAGTTCTTTTTCTTGCTTTTCTCCTCCTAGGTAATAATTTCTTCACTCTTCACTTTTTTTTTTTCTTTAAACTCCCTCCATCGAATGTGTATTCTTTTGAGTTCTTTGGTTTTCTTCTTCTCATCCATAAGACTACTTACTCTTCAAGCCCCAGAACCGTGTGTATTGTCTCTTCCCATCCCTGGACACCAGACGCCCTGTTAATGGGCAGTGGTGTAGGCAGATGAACCTTGGACCAGTGTGCATGGTAACCTTGTTTCTTTTATCCTGTTGATTATCCTTACTCTTCCCCCCCCCACCCCCCCAGCATCCCTTGTTTTCTTCCTTATGTTTGACAGGTGGGTTTAAACTCCTGGGCTCACTTCATCCTCCTTCCTCTGCCTCCCAAGTACCTGTGACTAAAGTTGGGTACTGCAGCTCCTGGAGACCACTCTGTATCTCAAAGAAAAGCGTTATTCATCTCTGGCCCGGAAGTAGACTCTTAGGAGCGGTTCCTCCTTATGCAATAGAATCAACCTTTTTCTTTCTTTGTGCTGCATGCATTTCGAAAGAAGACGATGCAGTATAGTTATGGCGCTGGAGAAACTAGCATTTGAACAGGGACAAAGCAGGCACTGTTACATAGCTTAAGCCAGTGAGTGCCAAGTACATAGTAAATGTCAAGCAACAAACAAACGCAGTGCAACCTATGCGAACATCCGATTAAGCAACTCCTCTCAGGAATTGCTCTACCAATACATTTTGCATGCAGCTGTCTAGAGCACCCTACCCTGAACACTGAATAAGTTTATTTCTTGAATGATCTTGGACCGGGGGACATCACAGTCATTCAGTAAATACAATGGGGGGGGGGTGGTGGTGGTCCTACTTTGTGCTAGAAAGCAAAGCAGGAGATGAAATGAAGACATTTTTCTTTCTTTCTTTTTTTTCCTCCTTATCCTTTACCGCTGTGTTCTGTTCTCTCAGCTCCAGTAATTCCTCCCTAGGTCCTCCAGTTGCTGATCCCTCTCCTCCTCTCACTGAAGCTGGCTCATGGTGCACTGTACTAAAGAAGGAGTCTGGGTTCCCTGTGAGCCAACTGTGGAGCGCAGTGCTCTAGTGTCTTGTCAAGTGAGTCAAGGCCCAGTGCTCCTCCAGTTACAGCGCATGTGGCTGAAATGAGCCACTTGCTCTGTGTGTCACTCGCAGGCGCACAGGATGAATGGCTCAGCCACCATGCCTTATTTGCTCTTTGCTTCACTCACCTGGGAGGCACCCTGTGGCTTTGCCCTTCAGCATTGTTTGCTGGGCCTCCAGACTTATCTTCTGCCACAGCTACAGCCCTTGGGACAGATCGTTCTGCTGCTGGGGAAATGGGTGAAGCTGATAGGGACTAGGTGTGTCCTATCAGCAGGTGACCTGGGGCACAGATTTTATTATTGGTAGTGGCCTTCTTACCTCCTCACCCCCTTTTATGGCTTTCTCTTTGCATGAGGGCCACAGTGTTCAAAATGAGGCTTCCTGTGTTATTTCACATTCTTGTAACCAAGTATCCCATGTGAGCATCTTTGGAGACAACTTTTACTTTGTTTTGTTGAACTGTGCAAGATGTATCTTCCACATGGAGATATATATCCGTGACCTGGACCCTCTGCCTTACCTGTTGGATACAGACATTCTGTCATACACACAACCTTCCTTTGTTGGGGGGTTCTCCCATTTCCTTTCCAACACAAGGAATTGAACCACTGTAAGCAAGGAACATCTGTAGGGATGAGAAAGACAAATACACTCTTCTTGTGCAGGAGATGTCCATGGAGCTCCTTTCAGCAGCTTGAGCACATTCTGATCCTCCTCTTGAAGTTCAGCTGTAGCTGGCTATTTAATCTTGTGAGCTTCTGACCAAGAGAGTTTGTGTGAAGCAGTAAAACCTGCCAACCCGAGGGGCCACTTGGGCACCCAAGTTTACATAAACCTCAGGCATGCCTTATGCACCCATGACTCTAAGGACTGCTGACAGCCGGTCCCAGCTGGTTTTACAATATAAAACAAAACGCAGACATTGGCTCGAACTGTTCTACATTTTGATCCAAATCCCTTCTAAATACAAGAAGAAAAGAGCCTGCGCCCAGCGTCTGTTTTCGTGGTCTTCCCAGGCATGCTATCTTTATATTTTTTCACACCCTAGCTTTTGAGTGACCCTGCATGCTTGTTACTCCTCATCTAGAAAGCGAGGCTGCAATAAATCACGTAAATCGGCTGCGCCACACAGAGGTCACAGAAGCTAGAGAGAGACCTGATCCCAAATTACACACCTTGGTGGGATGCCATGGTCTCAATGCAGGAGTCGCTGCAGGAGACAATAGACTGAGAGGTATTCCTGTTTGTGGGAATTCTGTTTGAGAATATGCCTTTTCTTACCGTTCTCTACCTTCTCTCCTCCTTTCAAGGGAAGCATTGCCAGGAAGCTGGAGGGCTGTCTCACACATCTGACTTTGGGTGGCATTCACCTGTTCTGCATTCTGTAACCATGGCTCTCTATGGAGAAGTCAGAACAAGGTGCCAGACCCATGATGGGAGGGTTCTTAAACCTCCACTTTCTGCCTCTAGATAGCCAGAAAAAGCTTGCATGTTTGCCTTCCATGTTTTCCTAAGAAACAACATGTTTTTCTGAAAGATGATTAGTGTAATCGACTCATCACAATTGTTGTCTTTGTAGTTATTTTGGTGGTCATGGTGATAGCACTGTGCTGAGACTCGAACCCAGGACCTTGTGCATGTGAAGCAAGTACTAGGCACCTAGTCCTTTTCTGTTTGGTGTTTGAGATACAGTTTCGCCATGTAACGACGGGCTGACCTGGAACTCACTGAAGAGACCAGTCTGGCTTTGAAGTCACAGGGATCTGTCTTCCTCTGCCATTGGAGTGCCAGGATTAAAAGGAAGGAAAGGAATCTGGGAGAACAATCTGTATATCCATGTGTGAAAGGCAATCCAGAGGAAGAGAAAGGACTGTCTCTCCTTTACTCGCTTCTGAAGCAACCGTTAGGAACTGACAGGCAGAGCCCTCTGGCTACTGAGTCAAGGCTGCCCCGGGCATTCCCAGCCCCGGAAAGGAGACACACCTCCTTCTCCGGGGTATTACTCACTGGGAAAGACCAGAGCTACTTCACAGGATTGATGGCCAAGGGGGGCAGCTTGGTTTCCTTTCTTTCTGGATTTATGTATAATCTTTTTACTATAGATAGAGTTCTGCAGGTACGTGTCAGTGACCCTGAAGTTCCCTGTAGGTGGGGTTACAGATGGCTGTGAGCTGCCTGCCATGGGTCCTGGGGACCAAACTCTGGTCCTCTGAAAAAGCAGTACATGCTCTTAATCATTGAGTCATCTCTCTAGCTCCACATTTTATTTTTCCCTTAAGCGGAATGCAATAACCCCTGGCTGGCGCTTGGCTACCCGAGGTCAACAGAGATCTGAAAATATTACTATACAACTAGGCATTTGCGGGAGAGAGAGGCAGAGACCATATTTCCATGATTTTTTTTTTACTACAGTATATTGTGATTATTGTATGTATTAATTGTTTATATGCTATGCTCCTATCACAGATATGTAAGTATAGGAAGAAAATTGAATATCTAGAGAAGGATACTATTTGTGTATTTAGGTGCTGACTAAGGGTCTTAGAACTACTGTATTCCAGTATATTCTGTTAAATTTTTGGACATAGCATTTTGGTGTGTGTGTGTGTGTGTGTGTGTGTGTGTGTGTGTGTGTGTGTTTGTTTGCAAAGTGTGTTCAGTGTGAATGAAGCCACCTCCCTTCAAACAAGTTATTTAAGCCAAAATCTCATGTTTTCTACCACTAACTATTGAATTAATGTTATTTCCCTAAGTTTTCTTTGTCATAAAGATAAAGCTCTATGGACTATAACTTTAGTTTAGTTGTCGCTAGAGTCTCTGGTAAACTTGGTGTCTAGTCTGGTTTCTAGGTGGATGTATGCATCTTTGTCCAAAAGGGATTAGTAAACATGTCTTCGGTACCTTCAGACTTGGGAAAGTAAACATTAGAAAATTTGAAAATCAACAACACATGGTGCCTTGCATCTGCTACGTTGTATCCCAAAAGGAGAAAATTTTGTACCTGTGGCAAATTTGCATGCCAAGTGTGTCATGTCATTTGCATATTCATATTTTAGTAACGAACAAACAGAAAGTAAATGTTAGCTGTGCAGCTGGCTGTTGTTTATAGGTATATGTATATTTTTTTGTTGCTGACAGATTGCCATAGGAAAAGATGTAAAATGAGCAGGAGCCCGAGATGGGGGTTGGGGTGGGGGTGGGGTCACTTGGTGTGGTAGCTGGACATAGGACCAACATTGCTTCATAAGCTGTACTGAATGTTTTCATGTCTTAGTTTAATTTATACTACTTAATATCAAGGCAATCTTCAGGCTTTTAATAAAACAAATCTAAATAGAGACCAACAAGATGAAGTAAAAATTGCTTTTATTCCAGTAACTAGGATCCAATTGCCCTCAGTTTAACAAAATAGTATCAGAATACTTTATAAAGGTTTTTTTGTTTGTTTGTTTGTTTTGTTGTTGTCATTTTGGATTTTGAGACATAGTTTTTCTGTGTAGCCCTGCTGTCCTGGAACTCACTTTGTCAACTTGGAACTCACTTTCTTGACTAGGCTGGTCTTAAACTCAGAGATCTGCCCGTCTCTCTTCAAGTGCTAGGGTTAGAGGCGTGAGCTACCACTTATAAAGTATTTCTATTTATCATTATCTATGAAGTATCCTTATTTATCCTTATTCTACTACTGTGGCAGTATAAACAGTGTTAAGGAGCAATCTTGTAACTAAAAGTCAAATTCAATGTACATTGTCAAAATGCAACTTTGTATTAGAAAGAGAAAGAAGTGACGGGACCTTCTACTTTGGTGGCTCTATGCCACTGCCACTGCATTGCCTGGGCGTCATTTGAAGGAATACTTTCTCTTCACTTTGCTTAGAGATAGATGTTGGCAGTCTCCTTGATTCATCCATCCATCTTACCTGTTCTCAGCTACTGGCATGCATTACGCAAGGGCTAGATCATTCTGTCCTGCCACAGTTTGATGCATATTGAAGTTAGTGTAGAAGACTTTCTGTAATTTGTTGGTCAACCCTGATATCCAGGCCAGAAAGGAATATTGGCATGCTTGAAATAGCAATTCTTTCTGATATGCTATTTAGGCCAGAAACTGCCTTGCCTCTCCAAATATTAACCACTTTAATACCAGTAAATACTAATTGTAAATCGAACAGTTCAATGTTGGCTCTGTTTTTGTTTCAACCTCTGCATTTCTAGTGCAAAGAACTGTTGGAGAACTAACTCCCCTAACCCCCGAGGATAAGTTCTTTCCTCTCCAATAGTCCAGCAGCATGACCCTGAATGCCTGGATGTGGACAAAAGAGTTTATGTGAAGGACTGACTGAGGATCTACTCAGGAGTTTCTGGCGATTATAGGAACCATCGCTGCTAATAAAGTGGCCAGTTGGTACTTTTTTTGCCAACCTGTAGGATACACTTTCTTAAGACATAGTTCACCACGGTGTAACAATTGCTGCCCATTTATTGGTGGGTACTTGGCAGTTGCTGACTCTTCAGGGTTCAGGAGCAAATGAAATGGTGTCCGTGGAGTGCCATCTCACTCTGTACAGCCTCTGGATTCCTCCTTGTCCTTAGGATATTTGATGGATATATTTCATGGATATTTGAATTACAGTCTCCAGGATCTGTAAAGGATGATAGTCATAATGTGTTCCTTTGGATTGTTCAGACTTCACATCTGTTGAAAGAGGTAACATTTTCATATTAGGCAGGACTGTCCTGAAGCCAGTTCCTGACTTTTATGGTTATTATCTTGGTCGAGCTTTCTGCTCAACAGGAAAACACCTAATACTGATCTCAGAAAAAAAAAAAGCTGTCTTATTTGATTTGATAAAATGCAATTTTCGAAATTATTTAAAGGTGCAGAGAAGGTACTATTTTGTGATAATTGGTATTATCATGAGATGAGAACTTTTAAGCTATTGTGACTGCATTCAGTGCTGCTGGCTTTAATTTTACTACAGTTTTTAAATGGAGTATTTCTTTTGTTTTCTTGTGGTGGGACTTGAACTGAGAGCCTTGCAGACGCTAAGCAGACACTCTAACCCTGTGCCCCCTTCCAACCCCTTTGATGTATATTTTAATTAAATGTAAGAACATTGCTTCTTCACTAAACATCCATTTGAACTTTTTCTATCTCTTGCTCATCTCTAGCCTAACTATATAAAGTTGACATGTATAATTATTTATCATTTTTAAATATAACATTTAAAAACTTTATGTGCTCTCATATTCTGCCCAGTTTTAAAGCATTCTCTATCAATAACAAGCGTTACTAGATTATTTTAAAGGCAGCCCCAAAATGAATATTTTTGAAAGAAACTTATTTAAAGATCCCAGAACACTAATTTTTTTTTATCTACTTCCAAGGAATGAATATGAAACAAACATGTTTAGAATAAATGATTACTGTCCCATGCCTTCTCATAAATATAATTAACTGAAAATTTGTGTATTTTTAAGTTGATCCTTACAATTCTGTAGACATGAGTGTCCGCCAGCCTCCCGCTGGGCGTTTTATAGCCATTTCTCATCAGCTACTCCCTCACCCTTTCAAAGGGGGAGCTTCTTAGAACCCCTTTGAGATACAGCACGAGCCAGCCTCTGACTCCATAGCCCAGGAGCCTTTGCTGAGTTGGAGAGCCATGTGGAGCATGGTGGCAGCCACAGCGTGGATCTTGGCTTGCTATCCCCCTCTGACATACGGGCAGCTGACGTCTCCATAGATATCTGTTTTATCTGTCGGGCACTAGTCATTTCATTCACCCGGCTGCAAGGAACTCACCTTCATAGTATCTATGACTCCTTTCTGACCTATCCATCAAAGGGTAGACTTACAAAGAGAAGGATGGGGCTTCAAAAGGAAGACCGTGTTTTGGGTATATGCCTGTGTATACCCCACCCCCATACTAGGATATACATACCCCGGTCTGATAGTTCACAAGTTATATAGTCTTATAAACATACCTCACACGCCCACCTCTGTTATTTTTGACAATGCTAAATGCTGCTTCACATGCTTCTGAGTTTCAGTTTTTCATATTTCAGGCTCATAGCCTTTCCATTAGAATGAAACACAGGCTGGGCCCTGCCCTGCTTCAAAGCCAAAATCCTGAGGATATCCAGTCCAAGAGCTGTGTGTTTTGGCGTGGGAAGACCGGTTGCTTGAAGTCTGTACCTATGAGAGCGCTCACGTTGACTCAAATGAATCCGGAGCCTTGTTCGCTGAATTATGTCAAGGTTAGCAGTAAATGCTGCTTTAGAGGACTGAGTAAATTGCTGAATTCCTGTGAATGTCAAACTCTATTTTTCAGCAGAGTCGGCCACTGCCAAGTTTGTAATGTACACACTGTGTTCTGTTCCCTGACCTTCAAGGACAGGGCGGTGGATGGAGGGCTTGCGTAGGGCACAGGTGAATTTTATTTCTAGGGACTTACCACGACAATGTGACACTACTGGTGATGTCTCTGAAGCACTGGGCGCCAGGAGGACTTCTTGAATACTTTTGATTTTCACCTTTTTTTTCTCCTTCAATTGAAAAAAAAAATATTATGTAAAAAAGTTTTCCTGAGTTTATAAAGCGCTTACCCGTGGCTCTGGCATAGCTTGTTGAGAGTCTCCAAGAGGACCTCTCGTCCCACCACTGTCATAAGAGGCAAGAACAAAAACTCATTCTTGGTGATTCCAGGAATCAGATCCAATCGGAAAGCCTGCCTATTGGGAGTGCAGTGGACCCAGTTTTAAATACACAACAGACTAAGGTTTGACCTCTTAAAAGTAGACAGGTAGGGCTGGTGAGATGGCTCAGTGGGTAAGAGCACCCGACTGCTCTTCCGAAGGTCCGGAGTTCAAATCCCAGCAACCACATGGTGG
>NC_034600.1:32568140-32569267 GCF_900095145.1 Mus pahari | reverse complement strand
TGGCTCAGTGGGTAAGAGCACCCGACTGCTCTTCCGAAGGTCCGGAGTTCAAATCCCAGCAACCACATGGTGGCTCACAACCATCCGTAACAAGACCTGACACCATCTTCTGGAGTGTCTGAAGACAGCTATGTGTGTAATTACATATAATAATAAATAAATAAAGCTTAAAAAAAAAAAGTAGACAGGTAGCCCCACAACCTCCCTGTCTCTGGTATGTCACTGAGGGTGTTTCTCTCCTCTTTTTTTTTAATCTCTCCAACCCTACCTCTCTTCAGTGGGAGATAATAATTCAGAAAATAATCAAGCCATGTGTGTGACTGCTCAAACCTACAATCCCAGCTCTCAGGAGACAAGGCTCAAGGAACTGTGTGTGCAGAACTAATGGTTAGATACATGCAGAGTGCCTCTTCCGAATTCCTAGAACTACCATGATATACCAAAAGTGTATCAATGTGGATGGAAAATGCTTACTCTGCATACAAATTTTAAAGATCCCTATCTATGTGTACACACATAAACCTAAAGCTAGCTTTACGCCTGCCCTTGCATGTTGCACACATTTCAGGTTCTCTGCTAACACCTATTTGTGTGTCAGCTACTTAACTTTTCATGATAACTCTTATGATAGTGACTTTATCCATACACCGGATAAAAAAGCCAAAAGTGTAGTTAAAGCCCCAAGTTACACAGCTAGTGGGAAAGTTGAGATTTGACCTCATAGTGCTCTAAAGCAGATATAGCATGCTAACAAGAGCCGGTAGATAAATCATGTTATATGGTGTGACTCACCCACTCCTGTTCAGCCAGGGTGTGTCCTGAAGCCAAAGACAGATGATACGCCCACTCCCCAACCCCCACCCCCACCCCCTTGCTTTCCAGTGACCTATGATCTGCCAAGACAACAGGAGCTAAACAAAATGTATGTTTCCTGTCTCAGGAAATAGATGCAAGAAAAACTAATGTATGAAGCAGACATGAGTGTCACTTGTCCTTATATCAAAAGATCGCCAGGTCAGGGAGTTAGGAGAAGGTGATTGATTTTTAAAGAGAGTGTATCCCCTCTGCATGTTGGAGCCTTGCTTTTGGGGTGTGTGTGTGTGTGTGTGTGTGTGTGTGTGTGTGTG